>NC_060207.1:44203750-44517500 GCF_021130785.1 Homalodisca vitripennis | reverse complement strand
TGCTCTTTGTGCAATTTAAATGAAGCTGAATCCGTCTTTCATTTCGTATCAGTGTGTCCAGTTTTGAGGGAAATAAGAAAATACTATTTTGGTAAATCAACATTAAACAAAAATGAATATATACATTATTTAAACGGTAGGAATTGGCGGGTTTTGGGGGGTTTCATGAGCACCGCGTGGAAGTATAGATGGCAATTAATCCAGGAATTCAATTTTTAGGGTCGAATTTAAGGTAGGAAAAAGGGGAAAATATTTTAATTACAACATTTATATATATTTCAGTCATCACCTTGTTTTTTCTTCCATTTATAATGTAATTTTGTTTAAATTTTTCTGAGTTTAAGGTGTTATATGTGTATAAAATGTGTGTGCGTGTGTGCTGTTCTATTGAAAAAAGGTGTGATTTGTTTAAAATTGAGAAATTAAATAATTTTAAGTTAGCCTTATTCAGTTTTTGGAAAAGTGTCCCAGTGTGTTGATTTATAATTTTAAATTATTATTGCCATTTAACTTGACTTTTGTTATTCTTAGATTAGTAAAGTTATCATTCCTGCTAACCACTACAGACGGCATTCAAGCCATTGTAGATGTAGTGTTTTTTTACAGTATGTATTGTATTATATTTTGGTCAAAAATAAAAAAACTTTTTCATTCATTCATTCATTCATTCATCCAATACTTATTTTGTATCGTGGTAACTTATTTATTATTTAAATTTTGAAAATTGTTTTGTATCATTTAGTAAGTCTGTACAAGTACAATACTAGTAAATATTTAAAGTCCAAAGTCAGATACCTGACTAATATTACCAAAGGTAAAATTAGGTTCATTCATCAATTAATTTATCTAGAATTACATGAAACAGGTTTTCAAAACCAAAAGTAGTAAATAATCAAGAGTATGCTTCATTGTAGTGTAATTATTTTTGTTAGTATTGACTATATTTCATCGGTATAGTTCATAATAAGTAACGGAAACAATCCCCTTCTATAACATACATAGAATATTTGGAATTAAAAAGAAAGATTAAGTATGAAACAACAACTAATAATCGTGCTATGTGAACAAACTCTAGAGTCTTAATTTATGTTAGGCATCACATTAAATCTTCTCAACAAATTCGTACATTGCAAGTTTCAATATACTTTAGTTTCTGTGTAAGTATAATGGATTGTTAGGTCACTAAAAGTTTTTAAAAAAATATCCGCACCTTTTAACACAGTACTCATCAAGTAATGCGTTTACTCTATTAGGTATTTAAAAATTTTACTAGATGACTATATATATATACAAATTTGTAATGAAATTACTTAATACATTTAATTACTAGGTATTGAAACACATTAAACATACTAGGATTAAATAATGAACCAGAAGGGGGAATCATGTTGCTGTGACTAATTAAATCAATACACGTCCCCTGATGTGGTGCTTATTCAGTACTACTTGATATTATACTTGTAACATAGAATAGCTTTTTAAATTCAGTTATAAACAATTATTCCATTGATGATGAAGTGGTTTAAAAATATGTTTGAAACTTTACATTGTTTATTTTTTAAATGGTTTAAAATTTTACTTCATTGTTATATGTTGTATTGTTATAAATAATTTCTATCCATTTAAGATAAGTTTATATCTAGTTTACCATAAACGTTACACTGTGCATTCAACTCGTAACAATATTTATACACATAACATAAACAGGTAATTAATTAGCTTATTTAAATATTATTGAAGATATTCAAATAAACTTCAATCTGTTAGTAATTAGTGTCAATATTAAAGTAATTAATGTTTAATTATTGTTCGCACCCCTCTGGAGGTTTATTTATTACTAGATGTGCGGACATTTAATTAAACTTTGATAATCGGCTTAGCCTAGCATTGACATATGTCAATTGAAATCATGAAACTGCCAAGACAAATTATAGATAAATGTACATAATTTACGGAATAATATTATCATTTTACTTTTTTAAGTAAAATGATAGACGTAATCACCTATAAGGTAGGAAGCATTTCTTTATAAAATTGAAAAATAATTTCACCGCTCCTTTGGACTTAATCGTCATGAGTTCTCCTACTCACCTCTGTTACGTGTAGTGTAAACGTCGGTATACAGTAAAATCATGCATTGTATAAATAATAGTTTATGATTGAAAAGGGGAATATTATTAGGGAAAACGTGTCTTCCAGTATTTAATATAAATGTCACCAACCAATCCTCAAACACAGTGACTGAAACAAGGGGTTGATGCGAAAATAATTTCGAATATCATAAAGTACTTATATTGGAACCCACAGACTGTAGTTGCTAAGTTGTGATTCCATTTTAATATCAACGAAATCCGTAAAATATCGCTGCGAAAAGCATAAATCTTGGCTGTAAGGAGATTACAAATTTAGCTTTGTTGCTTGTGCATGCGAAGCTTTTAGTGCTTATCATTAATTTTGTGGGGCACAGATGGGCTTAGTCACAGCATGTTATGTCTCATTTCATTACAGTATAAGGAGTATTGCTTACTGATCGTTGATAGATAATTCAAGCAAAATAGATGTAGTAAATTAACAGTGTAGATTTAAACTTTTCAACAATTTTTTAGATCGAATCTAAGAAATATTGTAAACTGTATTCAGGCTGGTATTCCCTTATAACTTTCAAAACAATTGTGGCTGCTTTGGATAAAATAAACTGCATATATTAATATATACAGTCTGATAACTTAACACATTGATAAATAAATGTTTTTTGCCTCCATTTTCAGTACGATGAGAGTTCAACACGATGGCTCACGTAACTCATGTTTAATTTTAAACATCAATTCCTGTTATGTATTTCATTGTATGTATTTTCAATAAGTATTTCCTATTTAATGTATTTCATTAGTTTAATTTATATAATTTTAAATAAAAATAAAAAGCGTTACAGTTTCTATGTATGATTATAATAGATAGTTCCTTACCGTATACATAATTAATATATCGTACATTTCATTTTAAAATTTTAATACACTACTCTACTAAAAGCCTTAATTTATTTTTCACAATTGTAGAGACATAATTAAACCCGTTTAAACATAAAAAGCGTATCTCAAAATATTATCTCCAATGAAAACAGTATTAATACTGTAGCTTTCAGAAAATGAAAACCTGATTAATTGGTTTCAATAACATCTAACAGATTACCACGTGGACTTTAAAATTTCACATACTCGTTTTACAATATTTAGAGACGACTACAAAATATAATACTTAGCATACTTTTCAAGACAATATTACCTACATTTGTAAAGTTCCAATGGTATATTTTTATTCAAATTAACTTTTTAAATGTCACTAGACAATATGAAGAATAAAGGTAACAAAGTTTGTATAAATATATACTTAGGAGAGGGGCGGTATGTGATATGAAAATTATTTGTCTTTCTGAACTAAGAGTGAAATTATTAGAAGACATTTTAATTAAATTATACAATTCTATTGTATGCTAATGAAAAGAAAAGTCTTTGAATTGTCTAGAGGGAATCTCTGTCAACCCAACCACCAGTAGCAATAAAGGTTTACTGCTGTGGTTTATTGGAGCTTTACGCGTGACGCAATCATGTTTTAGTGTTATTGTTAGCCTTATGTTACGTCATACAAAGCATGCTATAAATTAATGTTTAGTATGTAATTAAGATAATACTCTCACATGTATTGTTGTCAACCTCTCAACTTTCACCGCCACATGGCGTAGCTTTTGTTTTATATTACTGAGCATAATAAACCTTTCAGTATTCAATTAAAATGTAGCTATTGGTATAGGTGTATTACAACAGTAGGATTAATAAAAATTTATAAAGACCGTCTTAAATAATTATTGGAGTAAGTATGAAAAGGCAAATTTAAGAAGACAATATTGCTGACAAGATTGTACAAATCATAAATATGGTGACATTGAACATTTAATATTGAATATTGACATAATACTAAATATTGATTTAAATAGTATTTATTATATTAAGAGTTTTGTTTAACTCCTATTAATCACATTAATAATACATCCGTTCAGTTTTTACCGAAACGAGCTAATGGTTTTCAAACCATGAGTCCGCATTACATAATCAGCGTTTACAATTTCCAATTATGAATCGGCAGTAAGTCCAAGAATATTAAAAGTAAATTTATTCCAAAATGTCGATTCGGCCTTACCTCTTCCCAGAAATATCAAAATGCTGAAAATCCTCGACAAGAAGAAGAGAGCTCCATTCCAATAGTCGTCGGTACACAGGATCAGCTCGAGTTGCAGTAAATGCCACGTCCACAGAAGACGCTCCTACTCAGTTGAAACAATCCACATTCCAGTCAGCCCTTATCAGCCGAAACAGGTGAAGGGCCAATTGGTGAAACATAAGGGATTATCAGCCATATCGAGCCACGCCAGGCGCGCTTCTGACGTAATTTTGATTGATCAGGCCAAAATGTCGATCAGTAGCCAAAAAGTTACGTAAACGTTACAGACAAAGTTGTATTCATTTACTTATCATTGTCTACGAGTAGAGCGAGGAATTTCCTTCCAGTTTCTGATGGCAAATCAGATTTCTGTCTGTCTATATACACTATAGGCTAACAGTCGAATTAATTGACTAGAGAGTCAAAATTTAAAGGAAAATTCTATCTTCTCTATCTCTAATCAGTATTTAAGATGGTAACTTTGATCCGTCGGGTTTATAAGTGCTTTGTGTAAACAAAGAATTTGATCATATTGTTCTTATATTGCAAACGTACCAGACCATAAACCCCCTAAAGCGGACCCGATGTCTGGCGGTTTAATCTTGAATGTATTTTATAATGGCTGCTATATGTATGAATAAAATTGATTTTATTATTTACTCAATATTACTTTAGGATTACTGCAGTGAGAAACCTTTAATCAATATTTAATAATTAACTGAGAGTCAAATCACACAGGCTATCATCATTTTTATTAAAAACTCGGAACCACGGCATTTCTTATATATTAAATTGAAATTTGTATGACTAAATTCCAATTCAAGTCATGTATAATTGAGGTAGGCTTTATTCTTACCACATAGTAAACAAGTGGCAAAAACGTGTTGTAATAAATCAATAATATTACGCAGATTATAAGCCAGGCAGGCTGCATGTGGCCTAGACTAGTTAAATCAACACACAGATTCTCTTTGATTAAAGTTTGGAAGACGACAGACAATTTTAAAGGATAATACGATTTCGGACATTTGGCATCGTCATATATTAGAAAATGGAAAATACAACGTTTCGAACACAGAATTCTATCCTCTTCTTTAGGTGAAAAATAGATAGTTTAAAATTATAGAAAAGAAAGATGAAAAGAAGTGAAAGAAAATGGGTCAAACGTACCCAAAATCTGTCTGGGGTCTAGACAGGAGAAAATTATAACTCAGTTACTGCACAGGATGCAAATCACAAATTCAAGGAATTCAGGGAGCACGCGAATTCAAGAGCACATCACACGTCACATCAGCGTATGATACTGGGAAATACTGGAAAAGATATTTGTATAATCGTTTTCCAAGAAAGTAAATATGATATATCGATAATGTCTTCACTATATGTAAAAAAAGAAAACCAATTTATTTTGTCGAAGAGTTTACATAGGAAACAGTAGTCCACCATTTTCGACGTATTATAAAAAATAAAATAATTACTCACAATATAAAAAATAAACTATTTTAGATATTAAGAAACCCTAAAAATAACATTTCAAATTGAAACAAATAAGGAATTCATGAAATTAGATGTGATGATTGAAATAAACTTTATATTGTAACAAAAATGCCCACAACCTATAACAAGATTTAAATAGCATTTATCACACACCATGTACAGAAGAAATGAAAAATATGCTGTACCTAAACACTGCATGAAATCAGGAAGTTACAAAATCAGTGAAGGTTTGGGAATTACTATACACAAATACAAATAAAATTAACAGTAATTGGAAGAATATCTTATTGAAAATCCCTTTCTACTTTATTTCAGAGTACGAATTTATTTATTTATTTATTAATACATAAGGCAATCGCCATTTTACAAAAATGTTTACAACATAGTGTTCGAAATATTGATAATACACTTTTCATGCATAGCCACTTACATGCCATATTAGTACTGCTGGACTAGCCATGGCTACAGAACAATTGAATATGGTATACATTTAAAGTTAATAAAGTAGAACATCAAAGACAAGATACAAAAAGAGATAAAAATGGTCAACAAGATGATTACATAATAATGTACATGCTAAGTATATGCAACTTGTGCATCAAAGACAAATTGAAAACAAGGTAACAAGATAATAACTACATGCTTCATGCTAAGCGTGTGCTAACTCTAGTGCATGGGTCAAGCAATATACAACAAGACAAAAATCAACAAAACAACCACATGCTAATACTAATACTATAAGTGCTATAATTACATGTTATAGGTGTGTGCTGACGGTATAAACTATGAAAATTTTACAATGAAATAACAGAACAATATAGAACAAAAATAAACAATATAACAAAATACTAGCAGGGATGAGCAACCAAAGGTAGACTCTTGCTTTCAATGTTCACCATGCTCAGACACCCAAGAGAAGACCCCCCTCCGAAACACCAGCATGGAGACGCCAAAGAATTCCAACTGGTGGGCAGCATTTCCCAAACGCAGCAGACGTGGAATTACACTCTGGTAGGCGTAGACAGTCCGGTGTGAGTGCCTGGAGAAAGGCTGCAGAAGGCGGGTTGCGGCAGGTACATGGAGGTCTATGTGACGCAGGAGCTCAGGGCAATCAACCAAACCATTGACAATCTTGAATATAAATATAAGGTCAAGAGCCACTCTTCTAGATGAAAGCGAAAGGATCTGGTGCTGGCTTGCAATAACCTGTATATCAACATCAGGATAACGGATGCCACTTCTAACTCCTACCAATCGCAGAAAACGTCTCTGAACTTTATTTAGATGGTCGCAATGTCCAATCTGGTGGGGAGCCCAGACAGTAGAACCATATTCAACAATGGGACGAACAAGAGTCACGTAGAGGGTCTTCAATGTTGCAGGAGATAGGGCGTTTCTTGATGTTCGGGAAATACGAATATAAAAACAATAAACTGTGGTCCTGTCTAAATTGTTTTACTGGTTGAAATATTTATAAATGTCTGTATTTTCATATTTTTATAACTTTTAAATTGTTTAACGTTTTGACTTTGCACTGTAGATAGATGTAACAGTTAAACTTTGATGAACAACTTTGTTAAAATTGAATGAATCATTATAAGACAGAGATATTTCACTTAAACTTGGAATCAGTGTTTGAAAAAGATTGAGCAATCCAAGAAATATTTTACAGTGTTTTTGCAAAGTGCAAAGAACAACAATTGGTTTTGAAATAGTTCACCTTTCAAATATAGATGTTGTGTCCATACCACTTGATATGAGGTTTATCAATATTTAATGTTATGACTTGTTACTTTGGTATTACGGTATAAAGTAATTAATATTTGTAGGCAATCGCTAGTTTTCTTTCAAATTTTCTGTCGTCTTCCAAATTTTAATCAAAGAAGATCTGTGTGTTGATTTAACTAGTCTAGGCCACATGCAGCCTGCCTGGCTTATAATTTAACGTAATATTATTGATTTTTATAAAACATGTTTGCGTCTTGTTTAACATCAATAATAAAACTAAAACCTACCTCAATCATGTAGTACATGAATTGGAATTTAGTAATTAAAATTACAATAATATGTGAGTAATGCCGTGATTCCGAGTTTTAGTGAAAGAGATGATAGCCCGTACTGAAATTTTACATAGAAATCCTTAGGGATCCTGGTTAACATACAGGCCTACTCCTATTTAATAAACGCCACACCGGTAAATTTAAAACAAGTATATGTGAAATTATCACGAATTAATTGAACTATGTTATCGCAAAAAACTTGTTAAATTTATTATTTGTAAATTGTATTTTTACGATTTTAAATATGCATGAAGATTGCATTCAGTTTAGAACACGGTGTAGAATGCATAGAATTACAAATATGAGTATACATTAGTTATCTATCGAAGGAAATTACCTCATTTGACCGTGATCGGAGATTGTCGGGGGATCAGACAAGGCTCAACCTAATTAGTGTCAACGATAAAGTAATCAATGTTTAATTATGGGGAAATTACTGTGGCACACAGCTCGAGAGGTTAATTTATCGCTAAGTGTACGAGTATTTAATTATACTTTCATCATTTTTTTAACTGCCATTAATATGATTAGGTAGATTTCATAGAAATGCTTTGGTAGAGTATCCTAAACTACCATAATTGTAATATATATATATATATATATATGTGTGTGTGTGTGTGTGTGTGTGTGTGTGTGTGTGTGTGTGTGTGTGTGTGTGTGTGTGTGTGTGTGTGTGTGTGTGTGTGTGTGTGTGTGTGTGTGTGTGTGTGTGTGTGTGTGTGTGTGTGTGTGTGTGTGTGTGTGTGTGTGTGTGTGTGTGTGTGTGTGTGTATGTACGGGGTTATGCAATATAACGCGAACTTGTAAAGACAACAACTGCCGTATTTATTTAAATCTTCACACTAAACTTGGTAATAAGTTAGTACTTGCTTGAATTCATAACTTGGATGAACTAGTTGGTCAGTTTTAACTAATAAAACATTTATTAATGGCGGTCATTGGCAATCGAGCAAATGTTTTCTCGTCTCAATTCCAAAAATGCCCTTTTAAAATATACTAGGTAATCAAAAAGAATTAATGTTTTTTCCACTTTTTCTTTATCTGTTAATGTTTTACGTTAGCGGCAATTCAAACTTTGGAAAAGGAATAGATTAATAGATTAGACTGTCGTATATAAGTTATCATGCATTGTAGAATGAAACAAAAAGTACAATCGTTCTTACGTGATTAAGTAAAAAACTCAAACGCACACACGGCGCTCATATACTATAATAGTATAGGTATCCTACTATACTTCTTATTATAAAATAATACATTTACAAATAAATCGAAAATTATCAAATACAGAATTTGCTTACATACAAGTGCTTTTCATTAAAAACTTGGGGAGGAAAAAAACAAAAGGTAATACCTATTTGTATAAAGTTACAAGGCCAATCAAGAAGGAGGGATTCCGGAGTTAGTACACACAGATGAAGCGGTTAACCCTCACTAAGTCAACGTAGCTGCAACTATTGCACAATTCACGTCACCAGCATATTCATTTAAATGCAGTAAAGTTTATATGTTAAATTCTCAGTCTAAAATGGAATAATAAAAGCCGAAAATAAGTCTGTTGAATGTAATTAGACATTTATTTACAATCTAACTTACGTTATTATATTTTAAGCCTGTATATGTATCTCATCCGAATAAGTTGCAGGAGAAAGTATATAAAGGTTAACTCAAATTTCAATCACGCTTCAAAGCTTGCCAAGTTAGACAACCTGGATAGTTTTAAGGATGGGTGATTCGTCTCTGTTTTTGCGTAGCGACTGGTCTAGCGGCACGGGTTGGCTCTTGAGAATCTAGGTGCATGCAGAGGTCGTGGACAGTCAGTAACAGTCGGTATTTTCCCTAACCAGGATTTAAATTATCTGTCACGACGAGTTAAATGCTTGCGATACCCCGTACCGTTTTATACCCCCCCCCCCCCCCACCATCATTGGGCAATACGAAGGTCGTTCATTAAGTCCTTAGAAATATTTAGAAAATCTAGTATTTTTTAAAAATATTTTATTTCTCAACATAATATCTTTTCAGATGTATAATCTTTTTCGACCTTTTCTCTTAATTCTTTAAACATTTACAAAAATATGATTCCGGAATTTCTTAAAAATAAACATTCGTATGCTCAATAACCCCTTCGTTTGAAGTGAAGCATTGTCCGCCAAGCATTTTTTTCTAATTCGGAAACAGGAAAATCTGTGGTCGCTACGGCCAAATCTGGCAAATACTGTGGATGTTGCAACGTTTTGAACTTTAATTCAGCGTACCCTTACAGGTATGCTCCCGCGCATTGTCCTGGCGAAAGAGGTTTTTTCTTCAAATGTGGGTGTTTTCCTTTTATTTTCTCACTTAATTTGTCCAACAGCGACGCATAATACACCTTCCCTTTTTCAAGTATTCGATGAAAACTATAACTATAAGTCTATAACCATCATCTTGCCGGCGCGTACGTCTCTCTGGCTTCACATTTTTCAGCACCCGTTCACCCTCAAAAATCCACTGTTATGTCTGCTTTTTTATCTTTGGAGTGTAATAGTGAATCCATGTTTCATCGACGGTGATGTATTGACGAAAAACTCCGTATCATAGCGACGTATGATTGCCCAAACAGGCTCAGAGTCAACCACAAAATTGTTCTTATTGTCCTCGGTTAGCAAACGCGGCACCCATCTCGCAGAAATGATTATAACTAACAATTTGTCATGCAAAATTGAAGCAACTACACCTTGTGATATCCGTGTGGCCACAAATATTTCACGCATTTTAATTCGTCGATCATTCAAAATCATATCTCGCTTTTTTCTATCTAGTTTTAGGTTTTCCCTGTTGTTTACAATAATAATGTTTGTTCTTACGTGTTTTTACAAGTGTATCTCACATTATTTCCATACATTAGACGTATGATGCTGTAAGTAGTATACAACATTTCGAGAATAATTGAGAATACGATAAGTACTATTATTCTTAATCTATTCAGAGTGAACTGGGTACAGAGACAATATTTATATATAACTTGGTTAAGTTATTTAGCTTTTTTCAAGAAATAATACCTTTTAAGATGGTGAACATTTGCGTTCCTAAAAACATTTTACCTTGGGTATTTCATAACATAAATAAAATTATTTGACACTTATTTAAAATTTATAAGCAATTTCAAGGACTATTCATCTTTACTATTATGAAGAACTTTAAGGTTACTTGATGGTGGCCGTTTGAAGTTATAGAATTATACAACTGAACTGACACGATTGAATATGTTTAACACAATCTTGAATATATTCTAACTAAATCAAGTTCATCCAAAAACATATATCATGAAATCCACATGCTTTTGAATGATTTTGCCTTTTAAGGTTTCAAGATTGTGGAGTTTCTAAAGGTTTGAAAGTTTTGATTATATGAACATAGGAATACTGAGATTTACTATCCCACCAGTGTTTTGTAAATTAAAAGCCTAAACTAATAATGCGTCTTCCCTTCTGATGACCCGGACGGAATATTGACGATTCTCTGAAATGCCTTGTAATTTATAAAAACGAAAAAACTACATTAAAACATAATAGTTAACTAAAAATAAGTTTAGTTCCTTATAAATATTTAGTGAAACTGTCAAAGTTCAATACTTGTCAATTCTAGGAATTCCAAGAACGCAATACTAATATACAAGAACTAAATTATGAATATATCAATAAAATGAATATAATTAGTTATAAAGATATTTTTAACATTGTTTCGTTTAAGGTAGTCAAAGAATATTAAAGAAGACTACGTGAGGATCAGGTTGAAGTAAGGATAACAGACCCCTAGTTGCATAAATTCATCCCACCCTACTTTGAGAGGGGTTACTTTATTTCCATATCTACATAACGAGTATGCCTTTTAGGATAAATAAGCATGATGCATATCTGTATTTTTGATGAGATCTAGATAAGTGAGCATTATATACTGAACAAAATATTTATGAGCCACTTGTACCATTATACAGACTAATCTCATTATACGGCTTTTGAATATAAAGAGGGGGATATGAAGACGACCAAGACTGTGGGCCGATGTTGGTTAGAGGCAGCTGGATAATGGTGATTACATGTTGATGGTAACCCCAAACTTATTTATTTTAATATGCATTATTCTACTGGTTATGAAACAATTAATGTGATGCTACAGCCCATAGTATGTCTTATTTCAGTTTGTATCGTTGTGACGAAGTTTATTATAACTGTTCCTCTTACTGTCTTATGTGTCCTATGTAATAACGGATTTTCCTTTTAAATAACAGTTTTATATCAATTATATATGGCATCTCTGAATTGTACCAACTAATTTTGTGGGTGTACAATTCACTAGCTATATGCTTATCTTGGTTTGCTTAACGCCCATATGCGTTTTCTCTTTAAAATATACATATCATCAAACGTGTCAGCAGCATTGTAATCATGTATGTTTTTTTTGCCTCTGAACCAGTTACTTTCATAAATCCGACAATAATACAGAATAGGCCAAGATGTATAAAAGTCATTCCAAGAAAGGTAAAACTTTCAGTTACGAACAATGACTAACGTATGTAAGATCTTGTGAATAATAAGTGAAAAATTAATATTATTCTTGAACAGTATAAATATTAACATTTAAAGATGTGTTATATTTCAATTATTTTACTGTTTACGGTGTAGATGCCAGTCACCGATAAATTTATTTGGTCACAGAAAGTATCTATGGAACAGGTCTTTTTTTAATAATGTCTGTTCTTTAAATTTTGTATTTATACAATTTTTTTGAAGTAAACCCCGCAATGAAGAATTTTTGGTTCAAGAGTAAAGTTTTTGATGCTTTATATAGGCACTAATAAAACAAATAGGCTAACTATCGTAGTTAGAATTAAAAGGGCAAAACAAACTCAAACCAAACAATGCTTATTTCCTTTGAGAGGTCTGTAAATAGGCAAACTACTATAATTTTTACTCTTTTTATATAAATAATACAATTACCAAAGTGATAGTTGACATAAACTTGTAACTGTATCATAATCATATTTTTAGACTTCACAAGTTAGGAGTAAATCTAGTTTTTTCATGAACTGCCCGGATAATAAGGTTAATATTTGTATTCCCTCCTCACAGTTCAGGTTTAACTACTTATTTTTCTTCCACAATTACCATGGTAATCTGGAGAAATATTAAGATTTTAGAAACACAACACGGATGTACCAGGTTTTCCAGTAGCGAACGGATTGTGAGGAAGTGCCTAAAAGTCGTAATGGTATTTAGCTTCGTACTGTGTAGCCTATTCCTATTATTGTTGTGTAGATTCACTGTGAACCTTCATGAAAGACTACTAGTTAGTACCACTTTTACGCCGATCTCCTTCTAAACCTTATTCTGCCCGTCCTCATGGCCCACTGGTCTGAGTGAGGGGGATCTTATCAAACATAATAAGAAACTGAAAACGTGCGTCTAATCATAACATACTTTCAATTGTGGACCTGATAAGACAATGTAAAAATGTATTCACCTTAATACACTATATATTGTTGTCTAGGTGTCTCTGATGGTGAAAGTATGTCAATAGTTCATTTTGAGCTTCTTCATCGCCGCCTTTTTGGATTTCTTGGAGTCTGTTACGGCGTCAGATTCGAGGTACTGCACTAAGAGGAAGGTGAACTGGACCTACACTTAAGGGGACTCGGATGGGCAAAATTTTTTTTTTTTACCGAAAATAGTTTTTTTGTGATTTTGTATTCCCTGTTTCATTCTTTTTCAGAAAATACTTCACTTAAGATTTTCTGATGGTTAGTTATTTTTTTATAGCTGTTTTTCTAAAGAATTGCAAAGAGATTTTGACGTGCAAGTACCAGAGAGCGATGGCCAATAAGGAGGCCTATGATCATAAAGATCATTTCTACCTGCCTAAAGTGGTAATGGACAAAATAAAACCAATGTTTAGGGACTTGGCTTCACCAGACCTTCTAAGGACATGTTTACACGGAGGTACACAAAACCCCAATGAATCCGTCAACAACATAATTTGGTCTCGACTTCCTAAAAATCTATTTATGCTAAGGTCAACCCTTGAACTAGGTGTATATGAGGCTGTTGCTTGCTTCAATCAAGGTAATATTGTGAGATGTTTAGCTTTAACAATTAGGCTACAAGCCTGGCAAAATTTGGTCAGACAAATGAAACAGAAAGATGAGATCCGAATCCGACAAGCAGAAAATGCCATCGAGGAATTAGAAAAGAAGTGCCGGCAGAGGGCAAAATTAAACCAAATTAAGACTGGAAGAGTTGCTTGAGGAAGAAGAGGATCCAAATAACCCAGCATATGCCCCTGGACACTATTAACTGTAGTTTATTTTTGTATTTTTATAGAGTTGGTTACAATGAACTTCAAATGCGTTTTCTGTAAAACTATGTTTTTTTGTTCGATAGGTACACTTTTCTCAAGAACTATCATAGGTAGCCTGTTGATTCTTTTATTAATTTGTTCCCTAAGTAATAATGTACATTTTGAATACATATTATTGCCTTATGTTCAGTACTTAATTTTATACATCAGAGTAAATTGTAATTTTTTATGATATTTTTTGCATAAAAAGAAAAAAAATGTCACACGTTTATCTGAAAAGATTGTTTATAACCCTGTATTCAAAATGTTAACAAAAGTACAAGGAGCAGAATAAAAAAAGAATTAACTGGCTACCATTTATAGTTTTTAAGATAATGGTACCTAAAATTCATCAAATTAACATTGCGGGGATAGGCCCATCCGACTCCCCTTAATATTCACACAGAGTCTATGGTTGTCAAATCGTAACTGGATCCATATGACGCTGAAATTATATAGATCTTACTGAGCAGTTTCTCTTAAATGGCGTCTGAAGGATTACAAGTTAAGCTCTCTAATTTGTGCATGCCGAGCTTATAGTGCTCACTCGCCTTCGGCTCGCTGGGGGCTACGCCCCCAGGCCCCCAAAGTAAACGCTTGCAAATTCGGGGATAAGCGGAATTCGGTGACTGGTTAAGTCCGGACATTAAGTAAATGACAAGGGATTTAAAAATTGACCTTTTTCATAGATTTTTTTTCCGGATTCGTAAAAACTTTTGACTTTGAGGGCATTTTGCGGTTAAACCGTTAGAGATACGACAAAAAGTGACTGGGGACCTTTCTTGTTGGAAATTTAATTTTGTCTTTGATTGTGCCCTCAGATCTGATCTACGACCTATGGTTTAACCAGAAATGAGCTCGGGAGAAAAGTCTGCACGGGTCAGCTATCTTGAATTGTTTAGTATAAACATAATAAAAATCGACCTCAAGGCAGTATTTTAAGTCGAACAGGGGGTTTAATATCACCAGGAGACTATCTAGTCAAGGCGAGAAATTCCCTGGGTGGGTGATTAATGTTAAGGAGGTTAAGACAAGAGGGGGTTTAATTTCGTCAGGATATTGTCTGGTCATATGAACAAATTCCCAGGGGGGGTTAACGTTACCGGGGGATAAGTCTCCAGGGGGTTATCTGGTCATACCAGGATCTTCCCAGGGGGGGGGTTAAGAGATTTGGTGACTGGTAAAATTCGGACATGAGGTCATGGCAGGAAATTCCCTGGGGGGGGTTTAATGTTACCAGGGGGGTTAACACATCAGGGGGTTGAATGTACAGGAGGTTATCAGGTCATACCAGGAAATCCCCGGGGGGGGGTTAATATTACCGGGGGTTAATGACACACTTGGGCCTTTTTTAGAGGGTATTGTGTCTGTGAACATAATAAATATTCCTCTGTCCCTATCTACTATTGACGCTTAGCTAACGCTCAGCCAACTCCCGAAGTCACTGAACCTTTTCTGTAGATCACGTGATTTCCTAAATCCCGTTTAAAATTTGTTTTGAGTTACGACCAACCGTTTAGCCGCTATCAAGCCCGGAATGTAAATTTTTAGGCGAAAATGTCCAATATTTTCACTTAATCGCGTTTTGCGGTCAAACTAAGGGAAATATAGTAAAAAGTCACTGGACCTTTTTTGTAGGTCATCTTATTTCCTAAATAAAACGTTAGTCTTATTTTGACCTCCGATCAATGGTTTCGCCGCTATCGACCCCAAAAACAAAAAGTTTCGCGTAAAAGTTACAACAAAATTGTACATAATCACGTTTTTCGGCCAAACCAATCGAGATAGGGCAAAAGATTACTGGACCTTTTCTGTAGATCGCGCAATTTGCTAATTTGATGGGTCAATCAGATTTGAGCTACGACCAACGGTTCGGCCGCTATCGGGCTTGAAACATAATTTTTATCGAAAAAATCTCTGGAATTTCAAATGTTCGAGCGTTTTGTCGCTTAACCATGGAAGATAGAGCAAAAAGTCATTAGACCTTTTTTGTAGTTCACTTCATTCCTGACCATGAATTTTCCGTCAGATCCGAGCTAGCTCCAACGGTTCGCCCGCTATCGGGCTTACAAAAAAATGCCTGCAGGGGTGAAGAATGCGCGATTTTTTGGAATTTTTTTGAGGGGTTGAAAATGAAAAATTCTCACTTTTCGGGATTTTCCTGGTGGTTACACGTGGAAAGCTATCTGTGTACCAAATTTCAAGTCTCTAACTCATCTGGAAGTAGGTTAGAATTAGTATACGTGAGTGAGTGAGTCAGTCAGTCAGTCAGTTACACATGCGGTTGTATATATATTAGAAGATTAGGTTTCTAGAGTCCAGACAATGTTCATCACATCTTGGGTTGTTTCATTCCAATATTTATAAGACGTTTTATGCAAAGATCGTTAACGATCGTTACTTCAAATATATCGGTGGCACTTAACAATAATTAGTACAAGTTTTTTTTTTTAATATTTTGAGTATTCATGAGGGTAAATATATGTAGATTTTAAAACGGTGACTGAGGAATTTCTTCAACTTTTTAATCAGTAATAACTAATTTCTGAAATGTTATAAGCTGTATTAATGAGTGAATAAGTTTCTGTATCATTCCATAACATTTTGCATATTAATTACTTAAGACATTTTAATTCAAACACACTTGAAGAAGATCAATTCGTACATTGACTTATGACATAACTGGTTACATTTTAAACATCTTTATCTTAAATTATTCCATTAAACGTCACTAAATCCGATGCGCTATGGAAGAAACTTTGGGAATGCCCCACAACAGATTATATTTTAATACCCTACGTGTTATTGACAATATTTCACAATAACGAATAAATAAATTATGAGACTTATGGATAGTCTACTTTTTGGGAGGTCTACTTCCCGCAATTATTTTCATAAATCAATTTACTTTCAATAGACAAAAAAGCGGTTTAAATGATTCCGCTTGTGGTTCTTTATATTCATTTTATTCATATACTGTTTGGGATATTTCGATAGCCAATTTAAAATGCAATTACCTACGCAAATAATACAAAGCATAAATTAGTGAAAATATAATTATACATTTCTATAGAAATCTCTTCTTTATCGAACCAACATTTTATTTTTGAAACGAATTTTACGTTAACTTCATGGCAACTGTGAATGAAGACATATTTAGCTATTACCACTTTGTTTATTACAATTATTTTATTCGTGCAGAAATGTGTGTGAATAAAACGTAAAAATTATAGGTTTTTGTGATCAGTTATTCAAATAATCAATATTTCAAATAAATATAAAATACGTGTTAAATTCCATGTTTACTTGTAAAAGAATTAGTGAAAAAGGCCCCACTATTTTTCAATAATAAATCAAAGAATAATATGACAACATTTTTCAAACTGTGTTTTGTATAAATAACAAGAAGCAAACCTTGTATTGCCAAAATTAATCTCGTTCCGAAACTTATATAAGAGGTATATTACCATTTACAAGGACTGTTTGTAAGTTTTATGAGATTATAAAACATCGACAGTAAAATATTTTAATAGTTTAATACATTTTACTTGTTGACAAGGAGTATAAATATTAGAACGCTTAAAATTTAAAAGTGGGGATTGCGTGCAAATCCAAGCTTTCCAAAGCTCTCTATTCGACATTCTTTGATACGGAAGCGTTGACGTAAAATAACCAAAGTAGCAAGTATCATTAAACTCAATGTAGGTTATATTAAGCAGTACCTAATTAAATTATAAATTACGAAGAGGATCAATAAACTATCTGGAAATATGAGTAATATTGTGGCTATAACGGTCTTTGACCGGGAATCTCTGTCAACCCAACCACCAGTAACAATAAAAGTTTACTACTGTGGTATATTGAGGCTTTACGCGTGACGCGGTCATGTTTTAGTGTTATTGTGAACTTTACGCTGTCATATAAAGTATATTAAACATTAGTGTTTACAATGTGATTATGAGTAACATTTGTTTTCACATGAGTAATAGTGGTGCAAACGATATCGATTTCTTTATTTTAATTCATATATGTTGAAGATAACTTCTCATAAGACAGAGTAGGTAAAATCAATATTTTTTTGGCTCTGATTATAATATTTTCTATAACTAAGCTTCAAATTCCTAATACTCCACGTTGATTAAAAACAGGATTGTTGATATTTTTCATGTTAGAAATTTTATTTCGGAGGACTGCGATCAAAAATTTCTTTAGAAATTAAAACAATATTCCAGTCGAAAAACAATATCATATTAAGGTTACTAGATTAAATTGCTGTGTTCAGACTTTTTATAGTCTTTTAAAATCACTAACTCCACATGGCATGGGAAAATCTATCTGTGATTATGGTCCAAGTAATCGATTACAAAATAGTTGGTGGTTCTTTAGCAACTACATTGGATTTTGGATGATAGAGCACAACTCTTTCGGTTTTGGACACAAATGTTGCTATTACTAAAAATTTATAAAAATACATACAATGAATACAGCATTAACCAGCGATAACATTAAGTGCACAAGCTATGTGCTTCGTATTCAATAAATAGTTGTAAAAGCAAGCTTGAAAAGTTAAATTTAAGAAGACGCTGTGTCATTGTAGTAATGCATCAGTAGTGTTATAACAAAGGTTACGTAATTGGGATATATAACTTCACAAGTATTGATTACTGCATTATTTTATTTACGTCACTAGTGCCGTTCCAACCTGCGCTGGCCTACATTCAAGCAATATATTTCACTGGGTGACCTCAATCAGACCTCACCGATATAAGAATTAGTTAACAATACCTTAGTGCTTTGTGGCCCATGTTAAACTATACTTAAGTTAGTTTCTCTGCCACTGCGCTTTGCAACTATAAGGACGCCATTACACAGTTACAGCCCTACACATTGCACGAACACTTATTCTACACATCTGTCATGTTATATTTATACATGTATTTGTACTTTTAATCTTAAGGTATAGGTAATATAAATCACACACCACACACTTTTGACACTTGTATATTAATTATTGTCCTCAGTTTTTGAATCATTGTAAAAATCTCTACTCGTTTAAACGAATGTATGTTTGCAAGATGTGGCGCATGCTATTACAGAGCCCTTTTCAACTGAGGTTTATTTTATAATCTTCTTTGAACAATAATAAAGATGTTTAAAATACTTTATAAGATAACAACTTTATAAGATTATAATACTTAGCAAGAAATGTTTATCGCAAGATATTTCCTTTATCGGCTCTTGAAGTGAATAAATACATATTATTTTAGGTATTTTTAAATTCATGCCATCTAATAGATTACATATGTTACCTCAACCGATCCAAACGTATTGAAAGTTAACACTTAAGTATCTCGGGCCTCTCCATACGACTCGGCTCGCAAACGATTTGTTTCGAGTGCCTGAAACTTGAGAATACTATTGACGTACGTTTGTAAACATTCCTGACCTAACTTTTGTGAAGGCGCTTTGCTGTACTACATAAAAATATCAGTGTGCAAATTTTGTTTTCCTGGGAAGTAAAAAATATTTTTGCTAACTGCCAACTTTAGTAATTTAGTTCAGTAATTTTTAAAAAAACATAAAAAAAACTAAGTGGCCATGGATTTAATACTCTAACAAACATCATAAATTTCAAACGCAATGGATGTAATATAACAATAAGCAAAGTAACATTACTTCCAAAATCATTTATTACGAGAATTTCTCGTTTCCATCATGGTTACCCATAAGGCAATACAATAAAAATATTCACTAAAGATTAGCCAAATCATATTGAGTGAGTATATAGAAATGAAACTTTATGCGAAATTTCAAACTATTGTGGTTAGTTCGTACTTGAGATATCCTGCGGACAGACCGACAGAAATTAAATGGTTTAGCTTTACAATTGATAGGGTTTACTAATGTACAGTCAATTAAATCAGAAGGAAATAGTTTATAACCGTGTTTTATGGTGAGGGTGGATCAAAAAGGAGCTTGTGTTCAGATCTATATCTCACACTGATGCAGAGATCAGATAAAGCAAGTTTGGCTGAGATACTTGTCTCAGGTGTTAACGTCTGCAGATTGGCTTCCTCAGGTGATGTGAGTCAGAGCTCAACGTCTTCACGTTTACCGTTCTCCCTTCAATTCTATTCTTTACCATTCACAAAGTAAATCTTTTATTGGCTGAGCATTAGCAAAACCAATCACTTGTGGAGCTGGAATATTTAATATTTCTCTACCAGTCTGTCAATCTTTCTACACAATATATCGAAAACAAACAGATCTATAAACTTTAAATGTTGCCTGATGCTTCATTTTCATACAGGCAGCACTGATTTTGATTAAGGTGCTCCCTTCATGTGATGGCTGTGTGTCAGCGTAACCATAACATTGCAACTAAATAATCGCAGAACAAATAACGCTTTATAAAATCATGTATTATAACATTAGATACATTAATAAATGTAGCTTACTCGTACAGTAGAACATAATAGTGGAATAAGAGTAGAGAGTCTATGTTAAAGGTCGGTGACAAGAGTTAATTTCAGCTCACTCTTGGATTGCAATTCCCACCCTACCTGATAGAAACTTTTATTATTTAAACACCGCAATGAAACATAACTGAATGATAAAAAATGATGATGAATCATGTGGCAAGATGCCTCGAGAAAGATTATTTGTACACTTTGCACTTTGCAGAAACTTCAAGTCGATATGACCAGAAAGAAATGTATGATGGTTAATTAATGTCCAGCCATGGAATCTGGCTGAGCGTCATCGAAGCCTATCACACTGTATGTAGTTTTACAACTTTCTCTTGTTTCTGCCTGAGAGATGTAAAAATCCCTTTTATGTAACACGTCCATATGACATCTCGAGAATAAAATAAGCTGTAAACTTGAAATTTACATTCAACACCAGCGAAGCCTGTTACACAACACGTGGTGTGACGTAGTACTACTTTTTACTGTTTAACAATAATCTTTTTTCTCCCGCACTAATTTACGTATGTGTTTGAAGTGCCTTATTAGTTACATAGTATTAATAACACCGATACTAATACAAATAGGACCATAAACATAAATAGAGGAAATGAGAAATAATTTTGAACCTTCCTGGCAATGACTAAAATTCTGTTGCAGTAACCTTATTTCAGTTTTTGCATATACTCGGATAATCCCAGGATGGTGTCCTTGAGGATCTTATACTCTACTGGAAAAAGACGTCGAGAATTCGAAATATAAATTGCTAATGGATATTATGGATTGCATATCGTAACTTTCAGCATAAATATCATTGGAAAACATTACCGGAATGACGATATACAATTAAGCATCCAAGAAGTCTCTGAATTGTATTACAACAGACATTAATCGATAAGATGAATCTTTGTGGTAGGGAGGAATTCCAAACCATCCTGTATCATCCTATACCGATAAATCAACCTCACTACCCTGCTAGCTAAACCTCTGTGAGAGGAACTACCCATTTTGTGCTATGTTAATATTGAATCAAAGACAAATGAGAATTCAATTATTTTAAATTAATAATATTGTATTGTACTCGCAGTAAATCTTGTCCAAGTCGATTTATTTTGTTTACAAATGAAAAAATCCTAAATGGCTTGTATAATCTTATTATTTATGAAATATTATGTAGCTAGTGTGTTTATAAATTGTCTATTAAATCACTAACCAATTGTATACTTATTTGGGTATTATAATATGTTTTTTATTGTATACATATTTTTGTCTTGAGGAAACCATATAATCTTAAATTTATTAGTAACAAAACAGAACGCACTATATTCTTTGTGTACGAAAGCTTTTATAATGCACGCAATTATTTATCATATGATATCTAATAGATGGTATGTTAGATCGACGAATTATTAAATCTATTACATAGGTACATTACTGTAGTAGTAATGTTACTAATTTGGTTTAGGCCTTAGTCAAAAACCAACTTTGCGTTTTTTTTTTGTTTTTTTTTTGCATACTGCTGAATACTTTACATAGAAAGGATCTCCCTCATATATTGCGTGGACGACATCGCCTGTTGTCTTTCGTATAAAATGGCTGAGTCGGTTCCACAGTTGGCTGATAGCGAAGCCAATCACTCAAGAATATGGAGAAATATAGTTTCTGTCTGTCCGTACGGCATAATCTCGAGAACACACTGACCTATAGACTTGAAGATTTCCTGAAGACAACCTGAACCTCAATTTCTACATAAACAACATCGAGTAGAATAATGGTGAATGTTATTTTATGAAACTTGGCTAAGAGTTAGCGAAAACCTTTACATTGGTTTTACAGGTAACGAAGATAGAGACGACAAAATCGCAGAATTTATAAATATTCAAACAAATTGACTATTAGCATATTAGTAACAGAACAGAACGGACTATATTCCATACAAAAGCTTTTATAATGCACGCATTTATTTATCATGTGATATGTAATAGATAATGTCGTTATATGGCTATGATACATGCTGAGTATTAATGCCATTTTAACATGTGACATAGCGACTCATGTAGTGTAATGAAACAATCAATACACTTGTAGCTGTGCGTACAGTTTCATCTAAACCTGTTGCGACATGTATTTTGGCACACACTTGCCTTGTTAAGCCAGAATGCCAGAATGTTGGGCTGTATGGTTATGAGTCCATCTTAACCAAGAAAAACTTATCTTCCTTTTCATTAGGAGGATAGACTCCGTCATCCAAGTCTAATAAGCCTGCGAGGACATCAATTATATTACTTCTTTAAATTGTTTAGGCCTAAAATTTGAAAAATACTTCGCGCTTGACGGAGAGTACTTTTGATAGATAATAAATCACCGTATTTGTGAGTCATGTAATAAACAACTTTGCATACTGTATAAATAAAGAACAGCTATTTATGTGATTCATGCAAGGGAGGGGTTAGCACTGAATGACAAGTATGTTCTCAGGACATTGTGTGCTTACTGAACAAATAATTTGGGTTGAAGGAAAGTCATTTAATTCTTCTCAACTTGTTCCTTTTTTTTCAGGTAAACCACTTACAAATGAAAAGTACTAAGAAAATATCTGGATGAAGGTAAGGAAATATTTTCTACCTTTGTAGTATTTTTATATAATATTTTGAAAATACAACTCTTTTGAGTATTGCGTGAAAAATATGTCTTAATATATTATATGAACCTATGTGTGGCGTACCTTTAATAATTTAATACGACATAATTACCAGGGTACAAAAGTAATGAATTAATTAATTTTTGTAATTTGAGTAATTGTAAAAATTGAAACAAATTACTAACCGATTCGATTCTATTTTTCAATGGCATTACTAAATAAGTTACATAGCTCAATTCTACTTTATTATGTTAATGAAGTCAGTATAGATCACTTACTATAAAACAAAGAATATTACTTTGCAATCCTTGCGTGTATTTATTTTTATTATTTTTAATTATTAATGGCCACTCAATTATTATTTATATATAAAATTATTGAAATGTTCGCAGTGAGGAAAAATATTTAATATTTTCGAGGGAAACATTAAATTAGGACATGGATATTGAAGCAGTACAATAAAGCGCCTTCACAAAAAATAGGCAAAGAGTGTTCACAAACGTACGTCAATAATATTCTCAAGTTTCAGGCACTCGCGGCAAATCCTCTGAGAGCTGAGTCGTATGGAGAGGTTCCGGGTTACCTGAGTGAAAGTATTTCTTTCTATCTGATATTGGGCGGATCGTTATATAGCTACAATATACCCTTGAGTGTTAATTTTGAATAACTTTATGGTATACAGTAAACGGTTGAGGTAGTAAACGTGTAATTTATTAGAATTGATGTATTTAAAATAACAAAAATAATATCTATATACTCACTTATTTTATATTTGAGAACATCCAAACATTTTTTGATTCCATACAAAACTGGATAAAGTAAATATATGATATCCATTTCTAATAACTAATATTATAAAATATTTTTAAACGTGTTCAATATTGTTCTGAGAAGGTTATAAAATAAATGCAAAACAAATAATTTGATGATTTAAGAAATTTCTACCTCGCCTGTGCACTATTACTGTAAACTACTCAAATTTGATAAATTAACCTCAAACATTGATTAAAAAAGTGATTAAGCTAGAGACCACGTGGTAAAAATGGTTCTTGGATTTAAAGTACAGAATGTTTTAGTACAGTTACAATATACTTTCGTAACAAGTATATATATCACTTTTCAAGAATTAAGATTTATTTTTACTTTTTCATCCTTGAAATTCTAACACAGTAGCAGTAGGTAATTGATAAATGCACGTATAATGAAACTTTAATACTGTAAACCGTGTTCGAAGTGAATATAACGATAAGCAAAATATACGATAAATAAAATATACGATATACGATAAATAACGATAAGCATAATAATCGTGTTATTACTAACAATTATTAACAATTGTGACTGGTAAGAAGCACAAGACAAATATCAGTAAAAGGTCATACACCTGTACAGGAGACTAAACACTTCTGTAGTATTCACAACATTTCTTTCAATTCACAACTCTCATTTGTATTTTGGTTTATAGAAGTTCAAATGCTGTCAATAAATGAATCCATAGTTGTTTTTACAAATGAATACTGTCATAAATTTCCAAATTAATCATAGAAATCTAATTAATTTTTTATCCTTTTATCCAAACAAAGAACACGCTAGCCTAACAGTATATCGCTTTTATTTTAAAGCTAGTGCAAGTTTACACGCTGAACCAGCTAAAAGTTTTACTAAACATTTCTAGACACAATAGCCTTTTTGATGTGAAAATTTTCTTCCGGGACAGTTAAAATTTTTTGAGAATATGGAAATACAATGTACTTGCTAATTACAACCTTAAGGTCACGATTACGATCTTAATTCGTTAAATTAAATTTAAATTCTTATATATTTCATAAAATTTTTGAAAATATTAAGTACTATAAAACTTAACTGTGTAAAAAAATAACTAATATACATTTAGATTTATTGGTATTTGGTTGGTTAGTATCCGCTTATTTCAGACGATAGAGTTATATTTTAATAGAAAATGAAGAACGGTAGAGCCTGTATTACAATCTAGTTGTAATTTAAGATGGGTTATATGCATTTGTACTTATGATAATAAACAACAGGTCCCAGAGGAACATCTTTTATAATGAAATAATTTTCAGTACACTTTTGAATACAGTACTATTGTGTTTATTATTATTTTGTTGATCCTCCATAGAGATAATATCAAATTCAAAGAATATTTTCTAAAAAGTATTGATGCTCAAATCCTTGTTATTAAAAATTAAAACATAAATGATCGAACGCTCTCTGGTTATCCGGTGGAATTACAAATGAAATAGTATGCAAACTCATAGGCTTTTAAGAATATGAAGGCTTCTTTGAGAGGTAGGAAAAGACGATATTGTATACTGGGGTCTTTTACAGCAAGTTCCTCATGTTATTCTATAGGCCTATAGGTGGAATCCTGGTAAAATAAATTAGATTATTACATTAAAGGAATAAACCAGTGTTTTAGGAATCAGGCAGGATGAAATCGAATACATAACTAGTGATAAGAAACTCTCCGTCTTCTGCTGTGACGGTATTACAATATATTTTATAACACATGCATAGGAATTAACAACTTAATAGTCTGGACAGATCTTTACTTTATATTTAAATAAACAGAACCAAAATCAATACAACACATTTAATTATTGATACAAAAAGCCAATAATTAATTCAAAGGCTGAATAACTAGGATAAAAGCCTTATCACCAGCATTGGCGATATGATTAAGTAGTATATATTCCAATAAATGTAAAGTTTCGTATAATAACAATAGCATATATTTAACTTCACAATTTGCAATGAATATACATCATTTAGTAGGTCTCTGATGGCGTTTGGTGGTTAAGAATGACTGTTACATTTGTTCATAGCACACGTTGGTGTAATAACAGTGAAACTGATAGAAATATATTTAAATATTACTAAAAGTTGTAAATTACGTACAAAATAAAAAAAAGAAAATTGAAAAAAATATGAGCTAGCCTAACTCATCCCCACAACCATTGAAGGTACTTTAATCAAGATTATTGTATTTCATTAAACGACTGTAAGGAAATAGTTTGTCAATTAGTTGCCGGAATATTAGTTTTGTCTACTAATGTCCACTAAACAAGAGTAACTAGGCGTTATTATTTGACATAGCCTACACGCGAAATAAATGGACAGTTGCAAAGTGAGCTCTAAGATAAAGTGTAAAGGAAAATTAAATATATGGTAAAATCAAGCAGAACTCATGAACGCAATGTGCAATTGGTTCGTATTATATGTTTTACAAGATTATACCAGGTTACAAAAAATATATATATATATATATATATATATATATATATATATATATATATATATGTATGTATAATCTGACAGAAAATATATACATTTTTTCCGATTTGATGCCCTAAGTCAATGAATCTGTGTTGTATTTTTAAAGAATCAATATCACTGAATAATGTATATTTTTTATAATACATTTATTATACGTATAATTTAGACAGCCAAAAGTCATAGTGAATACTCCAAACTATTAAAAAAAACCAATTAATACGAAAAACAATTAACAAAAATTTTATGCGGGCTCGGCCGGGATTTGAACCCGGGACCTCTCGCACCCTAAGCGAGAATCATACCCCTAGACCACCGAGCCACACTTCTTTCGGGATCGTGATTGCAATGTTAACAGAACTTGTCTCTTTTACCTCATTGTTAGTGACAAAGAACCTACATCTACATGGCTTCAGCAGTGTAATGCCAATTTATTGTTGTCTGTTCAAATAAAGTATTTTACAGAAGATTATCAATACAGACGATCTTTGGTCACCTGCCAAAGATTATTTGAAATAATATGATATTAGAACGTACTGTCAATTTAAAACTGTACTGTCTGAAATAAAATGTTCCACGTGTAGCAAAAGATAAAATTACTACTAACATTGAATGTTTATTAATGTAACCAAGCCCATTTCTTAGTAAGTTTTCATCGTTAATGGTCAAATAGTGAACATAATTTAAGATCAAATAGTGTCTTATTGGTCTATTTAATTTATTGGCATTTCCCCGTATTTACAAAACGATTATTTAATTACATTAATATTTATAAGAAGGGTTGGTCCTCTTATAAAACTTAATCATAACAGATTGAAAACTCTATCTGCAGATCTATTCAACTAAATTGGCTATTACTGATTTTTGAAAGGAAATTAATAAAACGGAGTAATGACAAATTAAAATTATATCGGCGATTTTATTTACTTAAACGCGAGCAAAACCAACATTCTGGTAATTAAGTTAGTAACTGTGTAATCGTTGTTCTGTGGTGATTTTGTACCAAAGGACACTGCGTTGATTGATAAAAACATTATATGAACAAACATTTTATCTTTATAAAATTAAAACTTAAAACTGTGTGATACTTAAAATCCTACATTTTAAAAACTTTTGATGTTCATTTTTAAACGGAAAAAGGTTAAAGTTTAAGTTTAAGTTAAAATTTCAAGTTTCATTTTCGTAAAAATAATAATTATTTACATCCAACATTATCTATCTACCAAAATGCTTTCTTCGCCATTGTGTAAATGTGTAGGGATCGGTGCCTGTGGATATTACTCGTTGCTTATCACTTGCTCTTCTCTCTCATCCCAGCTTCTATTGTTACTCAGATTATTTTTTCGTGATCGGCGTGTGTGGATATTACTCGTAGCTTATCACTCTCAGCTTCTATTGTTAATCAGATTATATTTAGTGATCGGCGTGTGTGGATATTACTCGTAGCTTATCACTTGCTCTTCTTTCTCTCATCTCAGCTTCTATTGTTACTCAGATTATTTTTAGTGATCGGCGTGTGTGGATATTACTCGTAGCTTATCACTTGCTCTTCTTTCTCTCATCTCAGCTTCTATTGTTACTCAGATTATTTTTAGTGATCGACGTGTGTGGATATTACTCGTGGCTTATCATTTGCTCTTCTTTCTCTAATCTCAGCTTCTATCGTTACTCAGATTATTTTTCGTGATCGGCTTGTGTGGATATTACTCGTAGCTTATCACTTGCTCTTCTTTCTCTAATCTCAGCTTCTATCGTTACTCAGATTATTTTTCGTGATCGGCTTGTGTGGATATTACTCGTAGCTTATCACTTGCTCTTCTTTCTATCATACCACCTTCTAATTTTACTCACATTATTTAAAAAAAAATAGCAGTCGTGGGACTGCCGATAGAAGTGAAAACGGAACTATTAAGTTGAGAGTAATTAAAACTATATGCAAAAATTATATGAAATTTTTTATGTTTTATTTATTAGTTACATATGATGGGTTAAACAAATCATGAACAAAATATAAATACAAAGTGGTTGAAAAAAAAATTATATGAAATTTTTTATGTTTTATTTATTAGTTACATATGATGGGTTAAACAAATCATGAACAAAATATAAATACAAAGTGGTTGAAAAAATAATTAATATACAATTATCTTAATTATACATAGTATTTATATTTACACGAATTTCAATGAATTCAAGTTTGAACATTATTTTCATTATTTACATCATTGTTATCATTAATTTCGACAATACTTAGATTATCTGTTCGTTCAATCATTTCATTGTATTCTAAAAAAGATACAATAGGTTTATGGTAACTGAAATAAGAAATAAAAATGTTTGATTGAAATTTATCTAAATATCGTATAAAAACAGCATCGATAGTCGTTTTATACTTTGTTGTATTGACTTTTCGATCATTAGACATAGTCAAACCTAATGTTTCATTCAAAAATTCAATTAATGATAAATTTTTGTCATCTGCGAAGTTAATATTAGTCTCCGCTTAATATCAATGTTTAAAAATATATTCGTTGTTTTCATTATTCATTTATCTGTATAAAAATATTAATATGTTTCATACTCACTTTTATACTGAAGTCAATGAATTTAAATTCAATAAATAAACAGTAATCCTTCAATTAAATAATTACAATAATAGTCAAATTAAAAATTCACTTAAATAAACAAAATCCAGTACACACAAGTTGAACTTCCCACGTGGTCAATTTAACTTTACTTATGTATTCTACACTCTAATACTTAACGTACAACGCGCGTCACATTTACAATTACAGATGTACTACTACTATAAACGTATTGTTGACGTGACTCACAAAATTATACTTATCCAAAAAGCGTCCAACGCGCACATAATACAGTCAGAAATAGTCGATGTATTAGTGTATACGTGTACACAGGCTACTGCGCGTGCGCTAGTCTGGCTCTCCATAGCTATAGATATACTATTATCATTAGCATATTACATTGCGTAGATTTAGTATTAGGCGTTTAATATATCATAAATAGCACAAAGTGACTAAAATAGAATAAACAAATTTTCCAAAGATTATTAACGTTTCCATGGAAACCACTTTAGCATGTCGGTGACGCGAACCGAGGATTTTACCCTCTACCAAAACGCTCAACGCGCCTAAAGAAGTTTTCACTTCAAAAAAACCACATACTCATTGAAACATTGGTAAACATTCCAAACTATTTTTTAATCTGATTTCCTAATGCAACTGTCCTGTGTTTTACAAATGTAATATTTAAATCTGTAAACGGAATAAATGAAATGAATATTTAAAAAACAAGAATCACAAAATACTTGGTTTTTAGTAAACACAATTTAATAAATGGATCAACTTGTGTTGTGTGTACTGCCCAAAACAATATTCATGAAAACATTTGAATTAATATACTGTGATAACTACACATATTTTAGCCATCAAAATAAATACTAGATGTTATTGGCTCTTAAATAACAAACTATTTGCATTCACTTAGATGTTGACGTCTAATGTTCAACTATGGACACTGGACAGGCTAGTTTCACTATGGTGTTATGGATATGGTCAGAGTAGCATGTCGTGTAACGCAAACGTCGTGAAATCTGACTGGACTGATTTACGAGCTGCTACCCCATTTATGGCTGGTGGTGGACAATCTCTTGAGGTTTGTAACTGCTATACGACACCCAGTAAATAATATTATATGTACAGGATATCATAGTTGGTTAAAATCAGTGTTTTAGCCAAGGCGCCTATGGGAGAGCTAAAAACTCCTATTAGGTTTCATGTCGAGATTATAAAATACATTATGTGCTCATAATCATAAGCTTTAATGAGGTTGTGTCATTGTATCGTGTATAAAAATCCAGTAATCCGCGTCCTCCCACTTGAAAATGTTGACTATGAATCTTTTAGTTCTAAATAAAAACCATCGGATCTACAATTCATTCAGGAGCATATTTAATTAAAATGTTGATACCTTAATTTCTACATGAACGAACTAATAAATCTCTAAAGATTTATGGCCGTGAATGTAGGACTCTACGTATGATCTCATTAGTTTTTCTCATCTTTTGTCAATTATGTTTTGGCTATTTTCTTAATAGAAAACAAAATTTCATTGTAAGCTTCAATGAAAAAACAGTATTAAATTATCTCAAGTAGTTATAAAATCGTAAGTGTTGATTTCGTTAAATAGAATACTAATGTACTTATTCCCTCTTTTTGTTCAGTACCATAGATTGTATATTGATTCAAATTCTGAGTTTGAACACATGAATCGATGGATATATTAAAAGAGTTAAAGGTTAACTCTGGAATATTTGACAAATTCCTAGTGTCAATTTTAGTGGGAGGTGGAGTATTCCGCTATTTCATCACAAAGGATGAATGTTCTGTCTGTCAGCTCTAGATTTAATGAGGGAAACATGAATAACTTTTCGTATGAATAGTTAATGTTAGTGGGTGAGTGGAGGAAATACACGTAATATTTCGTTAACGTCTATATTTTACGTTTATCTCATTTTATTCTACTATCATGAAACATTTTCCAAGTACTTTCCAGTTTCTTTTTTCAGATTATCGAATATGCTATGGTATACTAAAATAACATATGCAAACATTCACAGATGTTTAACTAAAATTTAATTTTTAAAACTAAGAAAGGAAATCTAATTATTTGTGTATATAATGTGATACAATTGAAGGGATAATAGGATCTCGGACATTTTGTTATAACATTTTATAACGATGGCAAATGTTTAAAATCTTATTATCCCTTTAAATCATCCAACGTCAGTAACATACATTAAAGTAATTACATTTTTAAACATATTGTTATTTTGAAGAAATATGGCCAGGGACTTTTTCTATTACATACGAATAATAAGCCCTATATACAGGGTGTCAATTAAGTCTGGAACCTCTTTTTTAATTTTGGAACCATAATAGAAAGAAATACCAAAGTTCACACGTGCTTACTGGTGATAGTAACGCACACATCTGCACAATTACCAACCGGATAATCCCTTTGGGGGACGGTCCACAAGGAGTCAGACAAAATTCTTAAATAGCAGCATAGGTCAAGACGATGGTAGGGGAACATTTTGAACACTTACTTTGATCCCAGGTACTTAAAAATTGGTGTTTACTTGTAATACTTAATAATTTACATTGTTCAATTGTTTTAAAATTTCAAATAGCTATAACTACTGAATAAATCCACCTTTTGAAGTCCGGTTTGCGGCATTGTACTCTGCTAAGTAAGAACTTTAATTTGATACCAAACTTGACCTATGCTGCTATTTAAGAATTTTGTCTGACTCCTTGTGGGCCGTCCCCCAAAGGGATTATCTGGTCGGTAATTGGGCAGATATGTGCGTTACTATCACCAGTAAGCACGTGTGAACTTTGGTATGTTTTTACATTGTGGTTTAAAAATTAAAAAAGAGGTTCCAGACTTAATTGACACCCTGTATATTATCAATTATAAAACTATTATTATTTACGAACGAGGATATTATATTATTACTAATTATTCAATTTAGTTTTGTATATCCAAATATGTTTGAAATATTTAATAATATACAATAAAATTAATTTATAAAATTTTGCATTATTAAATTGAAATTTTTTTGATATTCATGTATTTACCGTTGTAGGTAAATATCGTCCGCATTGACGAAAACGCCTACAACGTGCAATTAGTGAAGTAAGCCTATTTTAAAGGTAGAGACTACATTGCGACTAAAGACTGTAAAGATCAAATGGGAGATGACTCTCAAAAGTCCTTTTGTGGCTTCCGTACGAATAATAATGTGGGGTTCTTTTTATTACCTTCACTGATTTTAATTCTCCTTTAACGTAGTGCTAACTCTTGACTTTGTGAACTTTTAACAATTTATTAAAGTTGGAGTTGTATTTTATTAGTAAAATGAAATGCCAAGCTTTATAATGTATTTTGATAATACTTCACGTATATACTAGACTAATAAATAATTGTAAAAACACTCGAACTTAAGTTAAAATATAATAATATCCTGTAGGAATTATATGTAAAGTAATTAAATTAACAAAACATTTATGCAATGGGATTTCTAAAAGATGCTTAAACAAAATAACTTAAGGGCTATATAAAATATTTGAGTAATCTACGGACAACAAAAACAACCAATATTGACGTTTTGCAAATATTACATATAACTATTACACCCTATTTCCTCTTAATTTCCTACGTTTTAGATGTCAAACTATTAAAGAAATACCAAACTTAAATATAAAACAAAAATGATGTGTAAACACTTATAAGTATATTATTTAACAATATTTCTGAAAACTTTTAACAATGAATGTACGATGGGTTACGATATGTTAAATACGTAAAATTCTCTTTATATGAATAGCATTGTTTAGAAAATTTTATCATAATGGACATTTAAACTTTAGTAAAAAATTCAGTCAGTTTATTCATCAATTGAAGTTGCCACTTGTTACCTACTATGTATCAATAAAACATACACACAATTCAAAATTCATTCATACATTTAAAAACATACCCTAAAAGTAAGGGATTCGGCAGGTACTTAGTACTCTTGATGTGACCAGCACATTCGTAAATTACATTTATATCAAACCTTCAAGTACAACCACTTCAAACATCGTGTTGACTCTTCTTTTAAACTCCGGAGTAATAATTCCCTTTTCTGCCTCCGCCAAGAACTCCTCATTATGTAAACATTCTTCAGTGACGTCATCAATAGTATAGCTCAATTTATCGGCGGTGACTGCAGGTAGAACGGCAAGGGACATCACCATGCCAAACGCAGCGTGCTGTTTGATCTGCACCATGATGTCGTCTAAAGTGACGGTAGGTGCGAGGGGTGCCAGTCGTTTGAGGTGTTCCACAAGAGAGCGATGGTAGGTGACCACCAGATGGCGGAAGTTCTGCTTAGTAACGTCCTTCTTAGTGCTGGAGAAGAGAAAGTACATTATATCCAGAGACGGAGATGCATACCGGCAGCCTTGCAAGTCTAGGAACGTAACATCAATGGGAGTCTTTGAATTGTCGGGGGAATACCTGAAGAGCAAATTATTACTCCAGAGGTCACCGTGGCAGATGACGGCCAGAGGCTCTTTTGGTGCAGCAAAAGGTATCATTAACTTCAAGCTGTTACCTTGAATTCCCTTAAGCATTGTGACGGCTTTGGACTCCAAGTCGGTGGTAACTTTCAAAGCCATGTCAATACAAACATCGTAGCTTTTGTTTATGATGACGTTTTCCCCTGTGACGAACACCTCTCTGATTTCTGATTTTATCTGGTTAAACGTGGCTGGATCTGTGTGTTTTAACGCCAAAGAGACTGCGTGGTATTTTGCCAATTCCTGAAAACCAAAAACTATATAATTGCATCCATACATATAAACATGCACATTTACAAGGATTATATATAGAAAATATACATTTGCTTCAAATAAACAGTAGTTTTTTTATCATGTGCTCATGATACACAACAGTTAGTCCATCATATTATCCTGTTCAGATAATAACAAATCTGTCAGTTGAGTTTATTGCTCTTATATATTTGTATATTTGACTACCCACTAAACTTTCTAGCACTGATGTTCTCTTTTTATTTATTATTTAATTTTACGTGTGTAATTAAGGAATTTCTGAATTCTAAAACATTAATATAAAAACCAAACAATCAAAGATTATTATTTGTTATTGATTATTTTCTGCCAAATTCAAATTTCAAGCAAAATATAAAATAGAACATCACTAGGTGTCTCGTTTCAAGACAGGATACATCGTCGTCAAAAGATATGAACAATAAATCCATTACGTTTGTGGTCTACGACAGCAATATAATCGATAACAAGCAATGGCGTCCATTATCCTATGATTAGGGATCTTGGAAAAGGCAGGAGATAATGAACTTCATTGTTTGTTACCGCGTATGATGTAAATATGAATTATATAATATAAAATAGAGATGATTGGAAGTAAAATTAGCATTTTTAGCTGCTATAAGTTTTTCCGTAATTGCAGATTCATTATTAGAGAGTTCTAACAATGCAAGGTCAACATTTTAACACATAGTTGTAGGATACAATTAATGTACTGATTACTCGATCATTTAGGTCGTGACATAAGTTAGAGTAATCAGTAAACAAATAAGATTAAAGTACTCCACAATAGAACAGCTGGTATAAATAACAAAACTGACCTTTGTTTTCTGTAACCTCAAGATTAGTAAACATATTACAATTTTAAAATAAAAATATACTAACTTGAATCCTTTTACTAACATTAAGGAGCTAAAATGTAATAATTTTAATTTGACAAAATGAAAGGTACTCATATCTAATAACACAACAAATTTTGAAAGTGGTACCAAATATAAAGAAACACATGTATTAAACAGTTATTTATATAGTTATGTATTATAAACATCTACCACTTATTGTAATCTTTTTCAATATAATGTGAAATATTTCTTCAGCAACGAAAGGAAACTTTCTCATTAAGAACATTACATCATAGGAATTACGTTCGATAATTCAATATTGATAGATGCATGTGCCTGCTGCATGTACCTTTGTATTCAATGGATGGGCAATACATAATATCATATTATGTTTATATATATAAGGTTGTACTTTCTATGAAAGTATGAAGTATCAATTTATGATTTGAAACATTCCATTCTCAGTGCTCAACTCTCTCTCACTGCTCCAGACTGATTCTATATTAGCTGTAACAGGGACGACACTCAAACCGTTACTCTAAACTTCCTGGCAACTCTAAAGTTAAGTTTCCTGGCATTTTGAGGTAGTTTATGATCATTAGAATAAAACTATATATCAGAAACTTTTTCTGTCTTGTTACTACTGTCGACTAGAAAGCTTCTCACAACTCTTGAGGTAACAAATGGTGATTTACAAAAGAACTAACTCCACACTTCATCATGTATCATTGCTCCAACAAGAATTGTCATCGCCTATAACGGGGACGTGACTCAGGCCCTTAATATGAAAAACGATATGTTCACTAAGTTTGTTACACTAAGTAAGTTATGGTCATTCGAACAAAACTACATCTCGGCATCTTATTCCGTCTCGTTACTCCATAGGAATCCTATAGGAGTATTATCTGGAACCCTAATGTAGAATAAGAAGCTTTCCACAGCAACTCTTGTGTGGTTTGTAATGACTGGAAAAATTCCATTCGCCAATCTCAATCCTGTCTTCTCGGATTTTACAGGATAGAATTTTTTTATATTACCTCCAATAGTGGATATTTTAATACTCCGCAATCAATCTTGTCCCGTTATTTCAGAACGGGTTTTATATACTGCCTCAATTAAGAACGATTTTTTCGAAGCCAAACACGAAAGTGATGTTTAGTAACAATTCTGAAGTAAGTCGTAGTAATTGTAAGAAAACAGCATCTCCGTTAATTTCTTTATTTAGCATCTTTAAATGGTTTTATATGTAAAACTTCTAAAACGATTTTCCGTTCAGACGCTTATCCGATATATAAAGAAACGTCAGTGTGACCAATCTGGGGCAGCCCTATTTCGTTAAAAACTTTAAAAATAAAGAACACTAAAATGAGAGTATGAGCATTTCAAATAAATAATTAATCATAAAATTGCAAGTATTTTATAATGTTAAACTTATAACTCTTTTGTCAAATACATAAACTGTAGGAAAACAGATTTAACTAATCATTAGTCGAGACTTTCAAATTGTTTTGTATATGTCCTTCTCAATTTTTATGTAAGTTATTATGTTTAATTATCTGTGGTATAACTGATTTAGGTGAAAAATTACGATTTTTTCAGATTAAAAGTTCATACCAACGGCAACTGCTTAACACCAGAAGTGCGGATAGTGTGATTTTAAGGAACACCAAAACTCCCGAAGAATGCGGATCACGTAATTTTAAGGATTTGATATTTTTAATTTTACCCTATTACGCAATTACTAATTTTACGTCGTAGTCACGTATTACGTAATTTGACATCTATTTTCGTTGTTCCTAGCACAACTCTTCACCAGTATGTGTGTGCTGTATTACATCAGCTTATTTACAAAGTAACAGCTGCGGCTTGTATTCTCTTTTATTTACGTCCTCAGTATACCCCCGCCAGACAAATTTTTTTGATGATTTCACAAAAAAGTTTAATCCAATTTTAATTATATGTCATAATAATGCTTAGTGTACCTACAAATAAACATTTAAACCCTTTTGAAAAGAAAAGGTTTGGTTTCATTGTATAAAAAGATTGTTGGTGATATTTACGCCACAATAAAGAAGAAAACATAGATATCAGCAGCGTATCTTATTTAGACCCTAACCAATTTATTATGATTTTCTAAAAATCCCTTAAAACAGAAACAGGTCAGATTCCGTTATATGCCCCCAATGCTTAAACTGTTTTCAATGAACTTAGAACGTTATAATAATAACGATGTAGTTGAGTAACCGAACTAACAATATGCCCCCCAACGCTAATTTTTCATTTACGGATGATTATAATGAATTACCATTGGTTACTAGCTAAGAAAAAAGGGTATTCACGTATTATACCAACCACACCCCTACATTTCTCCAAACACAAAAATTCAACAAAAACAAACATTACCAAACGTAAACTAAAGTCTTTATTGAAAAAAACACACAAAACTTGTTTTTATTCTTGATCACATTCCGCCACCCAAAATGCGAGTGTGGCCATCAGCGCGGGGCAGAACCGAAGTCAACGAAATAAAAACATCCTTCGAGATAGTACCTATCATTAAAATATCAAATTCTGGACGGGCTGATCAGAAATATAAATTGAATTGTAATGGAAAGGCACTCATGTACCGTGCAAAAAACTTAAATAATCATGTGATGCCGCGTGGCCTGCCGTAATCGGGATTCTCGAGAAAGATAAGATAACAGCGACAACAATACCGATCGCAATACCTGGAAATGCTTGTTGATTGATGGAATGTTAGTTCTGTTACTCAACTACATCGTTTTATAACGTTCTAAGTTCATTGAAAAATGTTTAAGCGTTGCGGGCATACAACGGAATCTGACCCAGAAACGATCTTTCGATTACCAAATATTTCACGGCAAGCGTTCAGTCTTAGAACTATTACTGAGTGACTGACCCGCAAAACCAGTTCGCAGTGCTGAAGGTCAAGCCCCTCCTTGCGGTCTGCAAGGACGTAGCCGTCCTGGCCTAGATGACGTAACAGTATCAGGTCTGTTCGGGCTTGCAGGCAGGGGGCGAACTTCAGGTCGGCATATTGCACCAGTGTCGGCAGCACACGACTATAGAAGGCTGCCTCATTACTAAATGCTGCTTCCACATTGAACGTCGCTCTGCGCTTGGCTGAATCCGGCATAGTCTTCATGATCAGGCTCATGTGTACCTCCTCCCCTGAAATTTTGTAATTTTTAAACTGGTATATGTGACTGTAAAGAATAGAGAAACACATAAGTGTAATGTTTGATATGTACTTTTATCAAAATGACTAGTCCAATCGTCTGGAATATGATCCTGTGTTAAAAATAGTACTGTACTTTAAAGTTTTTAATCGTACATGAATTTAACCATATTTTCGTAAAAAATATAATTTACATATTTATTATTTTATTTGAATGATGAGATGGATTGATTTGCTGAGCATTTAGCTAACACCCTGCTGCCAATTGCTGATAAATGGAATTCTATTTCTGTCTGTCTGTACAACACTGCAAAACGAGTTAACTACTCATATTAAATATCAGTACATTGGAAGTCTCCATTTCTATCTTAGCGATTCTCGTTACCTTAGTCTATATGTATCAGTATCCATAACGAGAAAATACATAATAAACAAATAAGTAAACAAAGTATGTTACGAAGGTCACAAGATACATGCAAGTAACAATGTACATTATCAACACATGTAATAAAGATACTTTATTGGCTTGATTTATGTTTTATAAAGTTTGAACACATCACTTTAACCTGCAGACAAAGAGTAAACAATGCATTTCTTGTTTGACTGCTAAGTACAATATCGAGTTGTAACTTACCTTTCCCAGCAAGTTGAAACAAAGCTCAGAAATGGAAAATAGTAGGCCTATTATAATATCTCTTCCACCGGTTGCTGATTGAAGACAAACACCTTCTGTTTTTGTATGTTTCCGCCCGAATACATGATGATTTTGAAATTATTTCACTTAGAGGATTGAAATTTGTTGTAAAACTCTACCTCTGAAAATGGTAAATGTCAGTCCGTCGGGAGTCTTTTTCCGGGCCAGGATATTGTCCGCTGTGGGGTGAATGCAAAACTCCCCCGCTGATCCGACGTCTGGCGCGTGTTTAACCTTGTAATGAAAGACCCTATTGTATTTTAAGGCTATTTAGGTAAAGAGGGTTCTTTAAAACACCTTCCTTGTTATTTTTAGTTATAAGAATTCTTGATCATACTTAGCGCTCAAATAAATACAGCTAAAACTAGGAGCACTCACCGCTTCCATTCTACACCAATAATTGAAAGAAACAAAATGTTGGATGAAAACAAGATGGTATTATATGAAAGATGACAGTACAAACTACGTAACATACGGGTAGGGTAATAAACAATTATTGGTAATGTTACTGTGCACGAAAAAATTTAATAATTATAAGGTCAGTAAAGACTTGTTTTAATTACATGTAGTTACCAATTTTGCCTAAATTTAGTCATCTTTCATTAAATAATTCAATAATAGACTATTTACAGTACTATGTGAAAAGAAGAAAGTGATAAGATATTATGGAATAACTTATTAAAAAATACAAAGGAAAATTAAGTCTCTCTAGATTTTTAGAAAACTAGTATCCATTCGAATAAAAAATATGAGTAAGAACAGAAAATTTTCCAATTTACACATGGAATGCAAAAATATGTTCGTTTACAAATTACAAGATAAAGATTTAAAGCAGTTTCGAACATTTAGTTTGGAAATTAATTAAGTGACTTTGATTTAATACCCTATTAGTATAATAGGGGTTTTTAAGACTTTTTAAGTCATCTATTGCACTTTGTTTTTCTCTATCAGTATAACATATATCATACATTAAATAAATACATACCCTTTTCACTGTCGTAGCCATCGACATCTAATTTGGTAATGATTCCCATGAAGTTTTCATTATCCTTGATTTCTGATGATGCTTTTAATCTGTCCACCCTTATAGCAGGGAAATTCCTCTGCAGACTATCCTTTACGGCCTCTTCTTCAGAGACTTTAATTTGTTTCAATTCGGCCGCCATTGTTTGTTCTGAAAATAAAGTTGCATTAATGTGTATTTTACAGTGCATCCTCTTACAAAGAATCAATTTATATGAGCATTGTTATTTTATGCATAGCAAACGTTTCTTGACACTATTTGAATGGGAAGTCCTTATTTTTAAATTGGTAAGCAGCCACGTGCTAGGAACGTACAACGAAAAATATTATAATTTGTTTATTTTTTACATAAATTTAAAATCCAGTGTTTAAAATTAAGTTTTGTTAACAAATTACCAGTAAATTTTTTGTTATTGATTTTTGTATTATGTGAAGAATATGAGACATATCGTTACAAAAATAATTTGTTTTATAAAAATATATAAAATTCCGTTTTTACAAAAAAGGTTTTTTATTTTTTATAAACAGTTAAGTTTGAACCTAATTTGAGTGTATATGGTATTTTAAAGATTTTTTCACTTTATACAATGAAAAAGGCCATAAAATTCTAAATAAATCCCATGTATAATATATTATTCCGCAAAAAAACAAACATGATATTGTATGTATAAACAAACGCTGCACAGTACTGACATTTTACAAATTCTACTTTAGTTTTCAGTGTTTAGAAATTACATAGTAATAGTATATATATATATATATATATATATATATATATATATATATATATATATATATAGAATAAGTTGTATATATAAATTGAAAACACCTTTGTATTTTCATTGTTGACATGAACAACTAGCTTATATTTTGTCTCATATATATCAAACTCAATCGCTTTTACATGTTCGAGCACTGTATGACACTGTTATTGTATAACTTATTATACGTATCCTAAATTAACTAAGAATTTTAACAAAAGATTTCGCGTATTTTTTCAATTGAAGATTTTTCAAATAATTAATAGCGATCCGTTACCATGATTCCATGACTTGGTTCGGATGAGATAATTATATTTGAAAGTAAGGTAATAAACATAATAAATTCATAGTAAAATACTCAGCCTAAATGATATAAATAATTGATATAATGGAAGGTAAAGTGTACTCACAAGCGACTGGTCCCGCGCTGCTGAAGGGACTAAACCGGGCCACCGCGGTACCGTCACTGTTTTATCAACAGCTGATGTGGGCTCACCTTGAGCCCAGTCAATGAATCTTTGACAAGACGAGGAGGGGGTATTTGTACTCTCGCCGTAAGTTGCGCAACAAGATGATGGTCATTGCCCCAGTTTCTGCCGCCAGAGTGGATTATAGCGCACCTCTCGTGTTTGCTCTTTGACTGTTTTCGCAATGTGTGTCCGTGTCACAGTGTGTATTCTTCCAAGACCGAGAGTGTTGAGTACCGACAATAGATATCCTCCTGAACATGTTTTGCGTATTTTCCAAATTTATTATGAACAAGTTAGTAGTTGTGGCCATTCAATCAATCGGTAAATTACCACATTGACTGCGGTGGATGTAACTAACCACTACTCCTAAAATCAGTACATGACTACTATCACAGTGAAGGGGTTAACATTGTGTACACTGTACAATCTTCTAAGTGATTTTGGAATGATCTTGGACGAGTTAGGTAGAGCCTACTGTGTTTAAATTTCCTGCGTTGGAAGTGTATAGTTCGTTTATAATAAGAAAAGGGTTTTGAATTCTATATTGTATTTTTAATACGAGAAATTGTAAAATTGTTAGATATGTTTATTATTGTATTTGTTAGATTTATAAAAATCCACTTTTTGAGAAAAGCACACGATTGCAATGGATTTTAAACATTTAATTCTCTTAAAAGGCCTACAAGGTTTAGTGTGGGTAATAACAAATTGTTGTACTGCTTGGGAATATGTTTGAAAGTTAGCCTATGACAAGTCAGCACTTCAGTCATTTTAATTATAAACAATGTTTGCAGCTTTTATTTTCTCTTTTTTTGTTGGTAGAATTAAGCGTTTATTTTATTTATTTATTTATTTTATTTTATTACATTCCAACGGCAAACAAGCCAAAGTACAAGTGGGTAGTATACATATAAATATTTAAATATCAACTGAAAGAAAGAAACAATAACAGTGATAACAATCTAACAAAAACAACAACATAAATGATTAAATATAACAATTAATAATACAAGTAATAGTAACAACAAAACAGCATAATAGATAACAACAAAGCAGTAAACTATTCAGAAACACAACAATCAATATGAGGGGTAACAAGCATAAAAATGAAATAAATCACCATCAACATGTAAAGATTAGAAATTGTGTTTCTACTCAGGATCGCGGAGGGATGCCAGCACTCTTCCTCGGATGGTCGAAGCACTGTCGTGAAAAAGATCGACAAGGTGGCAGAAGTTATTTCCCAGCCTCATCATTCGGCCGAGGGGACCATGAAAGTCATAATCACGCCGAGAGTGACGCCTGCCGAACAGATCACGCGACCGAGTAGCTGAAGGAATGCGGATATCCACTTGTGCGAGGAGAGAAGGACAATCAAGCAGACCATTCAGCAATTTGGCAAGGAACAGGACATCTGCAGCCTTTCGTCTGGCTAGGAGATCTGGCAGGAGTAGCTCGTTCTGCAGATCCGCGAGAGGAACCTCCCTGAATTGATGTCCCCGCCTCGTTCCCACCAGCCTTAAGAACCTCCTCTGGACAACCTCGAGTTTCCCGAGGCGTTTTTGTAAGCGTTGTGTTACTTACAAAATGGTGTAATTGCCAAGTTCCAAAATAGTAAACATCTTTCCTTGCTGTATTTTCTAGTTATTGTCAATAATTATTCGTGTCGCATGCACTACACATAGAGTGTTTTCGGTGCATTGGCTTCATCGTTAACTATCTTAATGTGATGTTGTATTCTTTGGTTAAGAAAATGGAAATATACTGTTTTAAATTTCTAAACATTTCAAATAAAAATATAAATACCGAAGAATCCGCACAGACTTGACCAAATCTTATAGTAAGGAAGGATCTACCATTCTAAAAATAAACATTAAAGATTGTTGTATACAAGAAGTATCTTTCAAATTTAGAAGTACTATTATTAAACTTACTTCTTAGTATGAAATAGCTCTAATAAATTTTAGGTTAAGAGTTAGAACAAACATTTTCTGTATAAGTAGCATCTATTTTCCAGTTCACACCTGGTCTAAACATTGCTTACATAATTAAATTCTTGAAACATTTCGGTTTCACTGTGGGGAGCCATCTTTAGTTAACATACTTGCAACTGGAACTGCGTTTTATTAAGATGGAACGCTAGGGATTGACTACAAATACATTAACTCCGATTGAAGTAATACATGTTATACGTATTACATGTATACAAGGTGTCCAAATGTCCCGGGACAGTTAAACATTTTTGAGATTTAGGACAGAGCTACAAAACCTGGTACAGACTTACTGGGATTACCGCCCACAAGGGGTCAGAAGAAACTGTTAAAATCAAGGATAGACATTTATTTAAATCAAATTAAAGGTATTCATTAGTACAGTACAATGCCACAAACCTGACATAAGACGGACATTTGAGCCGGAAATCGCAGCCGTTGAGAGATGGCTTGAATTTAAACTTGTTATGTCAATGTAAGTGAGGTAATGGCAGTTTGATGAACTTCACCGGCAAAACTAGAGAAATTGATGACTGATGAATCCCACTACAATGGCATAGTATGGGATGGAATTACAGTGATTCAAGCATCAGTAGTTTATTATTTACATTACCTAACTGAAAATTCAAGCCATCTTTGAACAGCTACTTTTTCCGTTTCGGTTGTCCGTTTGGTCAAGTTTGTGGCATTGCACTCCACTAATAAAGACTTTTAATTTTATTTCATCCCATCCTTACATTTAAATATTACTCCTGGCTCCTTGTTGACCCCTAAGGAAGTATCTGGTCACTGTTTACGTGTTGAATTAGATTTTTGCCAAGTCCGTAGTAAGTTTTGTAGCTCTTGAATCTGAAATAGTTTCAAAATTCTTTAACCGTCCCGGACTTTATGGACACCTTGTATATTAAGTACAATTAACTAGTATATGATGATATCATACACAATTTGTATTAGTTAGTTACAAACTGTTATTTAAATTAAACTTTTAACTCTTCTTCGTTTGCTAGCTTTATCTGAAAAAGTTGTAAATAAAGAAACAATTGTTGTTTAAACAATAAATTCTAATTAAAACTTTTCAGATAATCAATGAAGGTCACGACACGGAGGCTTCTTTATAGTTACACAATTGCAAAGTCAAATGTTACTGTGATTATAAATTGAAAATATTAACCTAATCATCTATTGCAACTACCATTAAGTTATATTTAGCCTATTTAGCTTTCATTTTTGTACTTTGTGCTTCATTATTTTTATTCATTTGAATTTTACCGACTGTTACTATATGTCTAAAATATTGAAAATATAATAAAACAAGGATAATTTACTAATGATGTAACATTATTAATGTGCTTTGTGTAATTACCTGGAAATTCTATCATGAAACCAAGCTCGCATTTACGTAGCCTTATATACACTCTCCAGTGTTCCTGGCATAAATCATAGCACTTCGGGACTTAACAATTCGCTGATTAAAATGTAATGAAATCCACAAGTTTTAGAAAATCATCTTTTCAAGTTACCATTAGTACAGACTCTAAGTTCAAACTGAAATTGAACTATGTTTCACCCAAAAATCGATTTAAAACGCCTTATATCTTGATGTATAAAATTATTGTGACTGTTGAATACTAAATGGTTATTACCAGTAACTTCTAAATAATATTTAAATGAAAAACTTCACTCTGAACTATACCTGCAGCGACATTTACTATCTTGAAAACTTGCGTTAATTATAAAATGAATTTAAATCTTGTTATTTCCATTTTGTATAACCATTTATACATTCCCTGTAATAGAAAGCTACCATTAGTAAACAGCAAAACTCCCATCTGAAAATCATAATTCGAATATAAAAGACTTGCTTACGCAAAATTCCTCGCAGATGGGTAAAGGCACTAGTAATGACGCAAACCACTAACTAAATTAACCGCAAATAACAATCCAAAATATAGACCGAGAATCATGTGTCATAGCTATTTATAGTAAACCCCCTTCTAGTAAACCAGTTAACTAAAAACCAAGCCTTTGATTGGCCTCCAATCACAATGTCAGAGAGAACAAAGAAACCTTCGAAATACACCTGTTGTAATAACGTAAACAAACTAGACTAACAGAAAAACCAGCATCGTCTTACATCCGCAGACCCTTTCTTGAGAAATGACCTATACAGTACATTGACATCACTAATTAAATTCTAAAATATTTTCGCATATTTATCTCCCATAAATATTTAATAAATACAGTTAAAAATGTTTATGTAGCAGGTGCTACATAAAACATTAGAATGTTTACTATTTATTTTACTAGGACAAATAAAATAAATGTCAATCCCGCAAGATATTACTAAAATTAAATGTTCTACGTTAGAACTTGTATGAGAGTGAGATATGATTTGCTCGATGTGCACGCTCGTTACACACTTGTTTAACTCACCCTCGCCTTAAAATTGCCAATTGGGTAAACTGTCCTGCTAAAATAATAATTGTTATTTAACAAGTTTGAAAAACGTAATTTAAAAGAATGAGAGTTCGATTCCTTGTCTCCAAAGCAATGCAGTGTAAGTTCGAACAAATAGAAACTTCTTGGTAAAAATTAAGAATGATATATATGCAGAAAATCTTCTAAATGTTTACTTATTTTAATTAGCTATTTTTTATATGTCCCATGTTGTTTTGAAGAAAACTGAATTCCTAATTTATATTTAAAGTGTTTGTAAAAACACTTAATATATATTTATAGACTCATTATCTTATATACTAGGAGAGTTTGATAAGGGTTTGTTCATGACAATAATAATGCTCTTGATTACTATTCATAAAGCATAAGACACTGGATAAAGACAAGGTCGGACTACAATTTTCAACCTTAATTTAGAGTGGTTTCATATAACTACAGCAGAAAATTATTAACTGTAGAGAGAAACAATTATTGAATTGGTGTTTATAAGAATATGATTTAGATTTCAAATACAATAATACAAGATCCAAAATGTGTTTATTTAATCACGAAACATGTTTAGATTTGTAGAACATTATATAATAATATTCATATTATTTAAAGCGGGGGACGAAATCATTGCCTAGGTATGTGCATCTTCTCTATGTTATAGATTTTGATAACTATATGATAAACCAATTTAAAAAAAAACAATAGAAGATTACAATGTCCATAAAGCAATATGTAGACCACATTTATTAATTCTTTTATTTACAGTTTTGGCCTCACCATCTTTTCTATAAAACACTAAAAAGGTAATGAAGCTTTGAGAAACTTTGATCATAACCAAACAAAAGTCAGGGCTGGATGGTTTGATATGAAACAGAAGAAGGTGAAGGAACTTAAGGTAGAAGGTAGTGTACAGCGTGGAGTGGAGGTGGGTAGGTCAGCAGACTCAGGAGTGGTCTCACTTTCTAGCGGTTGTTGACCGCTCGTCACCCAGTGCCGGATTGTGTGATATGAAACAGTAGAAGGTGAAGGAACTTGAAGAAGAAGGTAGTGTACAGCGCGGAGTGGAGGTGGGTAGGTCAGCAGACTCAGGAGTGGTCTCACTTTCTAGCGGTTGTCGACCGCTCGTCACCAAGTGCCGGATTGTGTGATATGAAACAGTAGAAGGTGAAGGAACTTGAAGAAGAAGGTAGTGTACAGCGTGGAGTGGAGGTGGGTAGGTCAGCAGACTCAGGAGTGGTCTCACTTTCTAGCGGTTGTTGACCGCTCGTCACCCAGTGCCGGATTGTGTGATATGAAACAGTAGAAGGTGAAGGAACTTGAAGAAGAAGGTAGTGTACAGCGTGGAGTGGAGGTGGGTAGGTCAGCAGACTCAGGAGTGGTCTCACTTTCTAGCGGTTGTTGACCGCTCGTCACCAAGTGCCGGATTGTGTGATATGAAACAGTAGAAGGTGAAGGAACTTGAAGAAGAAGGTAGTGTACAGCGTGGAGTGGAGGTGGGTAGGTCAGCAGACTCAGGAGTGGTCTCACTTTCTAGCGGTTGTCGACCGCTCGTCACCCAGTGCTGGTTCAACAGTCGTGCAAGGCCTACCGCACAGTTCATGGCCTAGGTGAACGATCTTCTCCTCCCACCACTTCTGCAAGAACACAGAGGATATTAGCCTTCTATAAACCCTGGTATTGATAAAACAACAAGTCACTGGAGGAAATGGCCCTGAACGTTGCAATTATGACTAAAAATAAAACAGGTTTATGGAATATTATTATTCGTATAAAATTCCTCTTCTGACAGAATACTTCACGCTTTTTTTAAGCGTGAGGAAATTGTTTGAAATTGTCATAAATTTGAACGTGTATGCTTAGTGTAAGCGTTATTATTCTATTTGTGTTGCCACTGATTTGCTTTATTATGGTGGGTATCTCTTGACAATATTATAATTTATATTAATTATAGCTTAGTAAGTATATTATTGCAGTCTTTCTGGTCAGCTATTTCTATGTCATGTATTGTCAGCTATGCCAACTTATTGTGTCAAATGTGTTGTATAATTATAATGGTTTACAGTTGGAAATAAATAAATAAGACCTTTTACCTTTTTTAAGGAAGAAACATAATGTAAGTAAAACCTTTCGTTTGTTTTCCGTATGCGTTTCCTGAGGAGCGTAATACACTTATCAAATATAACAACGATAAACGTAATATATTGTCATTTATTTATTTCCTTCCAACGGTCAAAGACCAATTTACATTTATTAACTTATAATAGATGATTAAATCATACTTAAACAAAAGGGCCAAACCAAACATGCAATTGGACTCTAAATCAGATCTAGGCATAATTAACGTATAAATAATGTAATAAGAAAGTATAAATTATATTAAAAATTAGTGAAAGTATATAATAAATTAGTGATAATATTAACTTAATACACTACTGTAAGGTGTGATACCATATGGAGAAACAAACAGACAAACAATAACAGTGCAAATAAACTATACAATTATCAACAACAATGAAAGATAAACTTTAAATGAATAACAAGAGTAAAAAAGTATTAACATTAATGACTGATAGTGGTAAATAAAAAAACTGAAAAATAAAAAATATTTAACTTAAAAGCATATTTAACTTGAATGCATGCACATTACTGTCTAAGACGTGACATATGAATAAATAAAGAGATAAATAATAACAGTGCAAATAAACTATATAAAGTAAACAACAATGGGGAAAATACTGTAAATAAATAACAAGAGTAAAATATATATAGGTACCAACAGAGAAAAAAAAAAACTAGAAAAACAACAAATGCAAGCAATAAAATGTAAATATATAACCAAGAGGCACAGTCGTAATTATAAATGTGTAACAAAAAACAAGCAGAAACAATAACAGAGCAACACAACAAGAATAATGGGGGAAAACGTTATCAGACGATATGTAAGTCATGACAGGCTAGTCTCAACTATAACGTACAGGAATAACTTGTGCATTTTGATAAGTTTATTTAATCTTTAATATACATCGCATACCAGGAACTTTAAAATAGTCCTTTGTCTGAAGTTTACTTTTAAAGATGAATGATTGTGAAGGAAACAGGATTTTCCAGATATTTTGCCATCGTTCAGTGAAAAAAATCAGTAATACTACGTTTCGAGATCTGCAACCTGATCTCATCTTCATGTAAATAACTAACCCAATACACAATTAATTACAAACTAGGTTAAAATAAACAAATCATACCAAAGCGTTGTGACACACCTAAGTCAGGATTCATAACCACAACACTAATCATTAAAACTGAACTACAGAATACAGGTCACAATACGTCTGTATTCGTCTAGCAACCAACTACTACTGACCAGAGGCCAATACCAAATGGCAATCATCACGGCAGAAACAAGATGGCGGAAATAAAATGGATGGAAAATTATTATTATTGTTATTGGTTCATGCTAGATGAACTTCTTAAAACCATACTGTGACTCCGCATTGGTTTATTACAAATATCTGATCCGTTTGATACTTTTGGTTTTCTTTTTAGTTTATTTTTTAGAATTGGTAACCAAAGCGGCCTAATCTCGAGTGATGGTTGACTGATTGGTTGGTCTGCCAATTTAATGTATGTTGTCTCTATTAATTTCCTTTTAAAGAAATGTGTTTCTCGATGTATTATGTTGGCTTCATCCCAATTCATATGATGGTCTACGTACCAACAAAGGTGGGCAATTTTTTACTTTTCTGTGAGACCATTTATCGTGTTTTCTTTGTGTTCTTTTATCCTTACGTTTAATGGTCTGATGAAGGTAGGTTAGTTATTTACCTGAAGAAGAGATCATATTACAGATCACAAAACGTAGTGTTACTGATTTTTTGTTTAAAATAGTATTAAAGTGGAAAACTTTTACTCTGAACTATACTTGCAAAGACATGTACTCCCTTGGAAACTTTCATTAATTATAAAGTGAACTAAAATCTTCTTGTTTACCTTTGCGGGAAATATCTTTCATATCATTGTGATTTTTATCACTATCCCCTAAACTCGAACCAAACATACTTAAATATATACTTATGTATATATTGGACAGTAATATTTCAATATATTATCAGTAGGTTTATAATTATTAATCATCGATACTAAGCGATTGGGGTACGATGATACTTACGTAGGATTTAATAAATTTTTACCTATCACGTACATTAAAACTTTGAAAACAATAGCCGTGTACGTTTTATCAGCATTTGAGGTATATTTGTATTATTCCTCCAATAGCGCACTCTTTGTGGTCCCTTAAACAAAACCTCCATCGAAAAACAATAACTGCTGCTGGTTTTGATGAAATTTAGCACGCAAATTTAGTTGAAGAAAAGTTGAAGACTTTTACTTGCAAAATAACTGGACAATATGTTTAAAAAATTATTTTTCGTAATATCGACTAGTGTTTGGCGAGTTTCAACTGCGTGGTGAGTTTGAATTGGTGTAGTCAGTGTATATAGTATGTCTATGTATGAAATTACATAGACATACAATACACACAGATTAACCTATGTAACGTGGCAAATAATATTTTTTTCCAATATTAGGGTTAGACTAGAATTAGTAACTTCATAAAATTTTACCCACATTTACGATGGGTCTTACCCCAATACCTTACTTAAAAAACTTGATTATTTAAATACATATTAAAAACAGTGCTCGAAATGTTAGAATTGGTTACATTTAGAGGCTCAGACATTAAGGTAGACTTTTATATCCAAATCGAGTATTAAATTGGTTAATTTATAGGAATTCATATTATATATGCAGTATTCTAAAGCATGTACTAATATAAATCATGGTACATTGAGTGTACATTTAGTTCCATTTGTTACACGAATTAAATAGCAACATTAACAGTTACATCGTAAACTGAAAATAAATTGATTTTAGAAGACATATTATAATATTTTTCATTCATATATATATATATACTATATGTAAGTCTAACGTCAAGTACTAGGCGATTTTACTTAGTATTGTGTCATGTATCGTACTGACTATATCATCATTACTTCAAATAAAATAATTATAACTAAAAATAGCAATTACGTGTTCAAAGAGTAATCAAACTAAGTAAATAAACAAATACATATCATTAGACTTTTAAAAGGACATTCATTAATTTTTCAACGGATAAAATTTTAGTCAGACAATTAGGAGTTAGTATTTTTTTAATAAGCTAATCACGGCATACTCCAATCTGAAAAATGGTAAGGATTATAGTAGGAGAACGTATAGACTGTTATGATGAGTATTTATAAGCGAACATTAATTTTCTGTTAATATACATTGTAATTCAGGGTGTAATCCTCCATTACTCACAAACCGCACCGATAATCAAATAAATTTCGTTGTTTGAAAGCGAAATTTCACAGGAAATAAAAGTTTTAAAAATTATTGCTAATCACACGGAAAACGCGATCACGGCTCTGCACTTCTAAATTGATGTTATAAGCCTTTTATCTATTATGATGAACTGTTAAATGTAATGCCTTCTCAAATTATTTCTACTGCAACCAATTCCTGGCTTAATCGACTCCTTACTTGGTATCTGTGAAAGACACACGCGACCGATGCGATGGTGCGGTGGAGTGACTGAACTCTCCGAGTTCGACAGACGCGCGACGGGACGTTTTGCTGGCCGGGCGCGGCCCGTGTGCACAGTTCAGTGACATCGGCACTTGGCCTCGTAACCCACTCCGCAGTCAAGGCCGTTCGAGGCCTTCGCCATTTTTATCTCTCACGACACAAAGCGCGAGATGTTTGGCGGTGGGAGGAGGAACATTCTTCCTCTGAAGTGGGGTCTTCGACCTTACTGAGGGTCATCGGTCGGTGTGGAAGCGTGGTTAAGTAAATATTAAAAGCTAGTTTACTGCTTTACTTAGTCCTTTTTTCAAACACATTCTTACTATACTAAACTTAATTTAGTTTTGACAATCTGCTCTGTAATATATAATTTATATCTTAACTCATTTATATTTTATATCTGGTTGAATATATAATAAAACCTAACATAACTACGACTGCTCTATGCGTGTATTAATATTAGTCTGCCAACCCATATTTTACCTTACCACATTAACGTCATAAATGTAGGGTCATCCACACTACTCAAAGGCCAACTGCCATAGTTGAACGTCCCTTCGTCGCTCGGCTTAACCTTGGTCTATTGAGATAGATAAATAGACTCAATAATAAAAAAATGTTTTATATATATATTTTTTTAATTATGATTAGGAAATTGTAGATTATTTGAACAAGTAAAAAACAAAAAGTACTTGTGGTAACTATTTATAAGCAACCTTTATGATTTTCTATTTAGAAAATTAAATAATTGAGCAAAGCAACTATCAAAACCCCAACAAACATTAAAATACCTTCAAAATTGTTAAATAAAATAAATATATGTCATCTATATTATTTAAAACATTTCTTGAATTCTGTATGGTTAATTTAGTTTAAAAAACTGTTCTTTTACATGTAATTGATATTCACTGAAAGTTCTTAAACTCTCAGTGTGTTATGGTTTTATTTAAAATATATCTGCATATTAGAACTCAACTCTATGGGTTTCCAAAGCACCAATGTAAATTTAATTAATTTAGTTTTGTTAAATTTATACAGCTGATTATTAAGAAAAACATGCTGTTTTATGTTTGTACAGTTATTCTTAATAATGAACTAAACATTTGCTGATTGGTTATAATAGCACAGGAACCGAGCTAACATTACACAGACTCTTAAAGTGGTGAATTTCAATCTGTTTATCTAGTTGTCTGGTAATTACATAACAATTAGTTATATTGTATGTCAGATGATCGGTTTTAAGTGTATCAATGTAAAAATATCCTGAAAATATTTTTGTTTCAATACCTTTTGCTCTTTTGATACTCTCACATTTCTATCTCCACCAAAATTAGCGTGGCTGCCAGTTAATTACTTTTTTATTAAATATTTCTCTATCGATTTCAAGACAACCCAGGTTTTGAATTACAGTGAAAATTAACTCTCGACTTCTACACTATTACACTCACTAACTTCACTTCAGCTTATTTCTTAAATTCTAAGAATTAACGTATTCCTCCAAAAAGTTCAATATAAGACAGGTTACTGTTTGTTTCTAATGTACGCCACAGCAGGATAAAAATGCAAAAGTATTGCTAAAAATAAACTAGAAATTAAGGCATAAAAAATAATGTTTTAAGTTGAAATATAAGCAAGGTGCAGGTGTAGTAAATCTTTTCTCGAATTGAGATTTTGATTCAATTTCAATTACAGAATTGTACGCCGTAGTATAAACATTGGACAAGTAACAGAAATATATATTTTTATAAAGATGTAATAATATAACAGGTTGATCTTAAAGCATTAATAATGTTGGTCCCTTTATTAATGTATAGGAAAAAATATAGCGCATTTCCAGTAAAAAACATTTCTGTCTGTTCCTTGTTTGAAATATACTATGAATTAAGGATACCTATATAAAATATACCAATATTATCCTACTCCAAAACATTCCATTCCAATACATAACTACATCTTTCTTTATCAGAGTCTAAATTTCAGACTTTGAAGAATCCAAGTTGTCTATAATCCAAAACTATAACTTATTTTCTATGTGTGTTACAAACCATAATAAAATTGCTAATTTGTTAAATAGGATAAAAATTAAAAATACTCTTACTATCACAATTATAAAATATAAATGTAGTAGATGGGTTTCGTTTAAGATATTTTTTATGTCTCTACTGCGTAAATGGATAATTTCCTCTGATAGAGATGAAAGTGGCACAAATCCGGATTGTTATCTGCAATGTAAATAGCTCCTAATCTCTAGTCGAACTGTTATCTGTGTTTTCAGTAGATAAAAATATTGTAATTATTTCTGTTGTGAAGACCGGTTCCAGTAAGGTCTGCAGAGTCGGACTTCGATAAGATGCAGGAGACAACACAGGCTAATAACTGATTGCATCACGTTTTGTTAAAATCTTCTGTCCACTTTTACCATGTTAGATACACATACACTTATTGGCTAAGTGTTAGTGGCCTTTCTCTAGAGGAATTCTACGGAATTCACTACCGTATGTTAGTCTGTCTTGATAACGAACTGGCTCATAGACTTTAACTTTTGCATGAAGCTTAACGTCAATGTCATTTCATGGTATTTGGCTGAGCAATTTTGAAGATTTTACATTGTTCTTATGGGTAGCTACGATGGTAAAGAGAAAGATGCAAAATAAATAGGTGCTTAACAAAATGAATTATTTATGTGACATTTACACAAGTAACATGGTTACAGCTAGTCACAGACATAATATTTTGCGTACAATTTCAGCAAAGCCTCTACCGTGACACATAGTGAGACGTATTCGTATCTTGATTAATTAACACCAAATATACATAAAACATAGAACATAATTTAAAAATGTATTTCTGTAAAAGAGTAAATTTCGTTATATCCGAATGTGAACGTTTAACGTGCAAAGCGAGTTACAAACAGTTTAAACAACAAAGTTCCTCCTCAAAGTGTATAATTTGTTTGAAAACACATTTTTCTCTTAGCTAAACTGACATAACTGCCATTCTGCTACAAATAACGAGAAGCATTTCATTTCCTTCAAGCAAGGTTTTTAGTGGTAACAAAACATTAATACGGGCTGAAGCTCTGCTGTCTCATAACGTTTACTACATCGTTCTCATTTTTATTTCGAAACTCGTTAAAAATGATGATGATTAATTTGTGTAAAATAACATTATTCGTACATTTACGTTGTGTAAAAGAAACTAAAACCGTACGCTTCCTGAATTTATATCCATCTGGTTTCTTTCTTTGGTGTCAAAATGTACGACATAAGAATGAACATAGACGAAAAGTTACAAATTAAAAAATGACATAAAATAAGGTTATAAGTGGCAACATTCATTGACTTTGGTGCTGGGATATATGATGTATTATAAGAAGGTTTCAAATGTAAACTGTTCTCATCACCTTCTAAGCCAAGAGGCTAGAACTCTTGAAACAAAATATTTTTCATATAACTATCAAATATTAATTACAGTACATTAGGTTCAACCAAATTTGGTATGAAAGGCACGGAACTAAAGACTAGTTATATTCCACACAACTACCATGAAAATCATGTATCAACCATATAGATGTATGACTTTTAACGAAAAGTTATGTGTACGTTATGTCGAATGAATTTTAGCAAGAGAAATAGTGCTTTCGGAACCAAGTGGAATAAAAACAGGGCATGACATGTTTTAAATTCTATTACCATTGACGTTGAATAAGTCTGAGAAATATAAATTAGTGTGAACATGTTATTTAATACACTATGTAATTAAATATCTGCGAACGATATTTCACAAAATGGTCAGAGCCATTGTCCCGTGTACGGATGGTGTCTAGTTAGTCTTATATATATATATATTGTATATATATATATATATATATATATATATATTTCGAGGCACTAATGTTTACTATATAATGTGTTAACCATTTTAGCAAGAGTATGTGGTCTTAGGATTAAAATATTTTATATACAACTATTGTAATAAGGAACGTCTAGAAACTGAGCAGCTTAGGAGCTACAACTTCACAGAGGCAAGGAGCTACTAGATGCTGAAGCTTATAGAGGTGGAAAACATTGAGTGGCCGGGCATCTATCGGTGTAGGGATACTGTAGACCATAACACCAAAAGGCTTAATCTTCCTGACTTTGGGATTATTTACACGTAGTAAACTTCCAGATGCCATAGAATCTTAAGTCACGACTCTAGTTGACGCCGAGACCTCATAATGGTCAAAAAGCTTCAGAGCTCCCAGAAACACCAACTTTTACGAGTGTGAGTGTTTTAAACTCGAATTTCAGTAGAGTGCAGAACATTAAGCAAGCCAGAAACTTTTAGAGGCGGAAAATTTCGAGTTGTTGATACTAGAGACTGGCAGTTCCCAAAGTCTGCAATTTCCTTCCGAGAACTTACACAAACACAAATTTTTCAGGTAATTTTTCAAAAGTCAGAGATTTCCAAAGGACAATAGCTTTAAGAGGCTGGAACATACTTTATGGGGTAAGAAGCCTAAAGAAGAAGAGAAAACAGGTTTAGGTAACCCACAAGCCTCTCCAGAATGCCAAAACTTCGGCGGCATATTCAATATTATTTACGAGGGATTTTTGTAAATTACGAGTCAGATATTATTAGCACCAACGTACTGGACTTATCTATAGGCAAGGGTATTCCAGATATCCTGAGTCCGTTGAGTGCGCAAGACTCTAAAGGTCGTAGTCTATCTGAGACGGAAATCTGCCAGCCTGGTGCAAGAATCGTCAGGCTCGGGGACCAACACTGAAAGTAAAATTATTTAGAGTGGGAAGAGCTTGAAAACATTAGAAAAGTTCAGAGGTCGTGAGCTTCCAATGATCGAAATTCCTTTAGATGCCATTAAATCACGAACCTCCCGTAGCTTTACTGAACAATGTAATAAATCACTAAGCAATTACAGATTTTTACTTATAGTTCTTGCTAATAAACTACACTTCGAACTAGTAGATATTGAAACAATCTTTTTTGACTTTTCACCTATACATTGACATTCAACACATTAGCTAAAACAATATAATATCAAATAAGACAAGGAGGAAATTACATTCATAACTGCCAGATATTGAGATGCGGTGATGAAGAAAAAGGTTTGCCTACATTTTTAAAATGAATGCAATATTCTACACTTTTGTAAAGCAAACTTTTGTGTCTGCTTATATGAGTTAACATTCATCATGGATTCCACTCTTAGGACTGAACATTCGATAAACCTTTGTACCGGAAAGCTTTTTGTCCCCTCCCCTAAAAAAACGGATAAACGGAGCTCAACTGCAAATTGCATGTCGATAATTCGAAGTTATTTTAGTTCAAATTTACTTATATTTGTAAGTAATACGATTATATTATGTTGATTTATGTAGTATTCAATGTCATTTTATTAGGCTTTACCGTTGGGAGGATAAAACAATCCGCTGGGTAAAGTGCAACATTTCAGGTTTCTAAATATCATGAGTTCTGTTCTAAAAGATATCACGCAAAACGTACTTTATTACTACGCAATTATTTTATTTATTACCTTACAGCACTATAAAGTTAACCGATAGTCGTCTACTAAGCATTTTTATCATCGAAGATACCTTTTAGCTAAGAATATTAGTATTTGTAGACCACTGATAGAACAGTATTATAGGATGGGAACCTGCGCAGTTTAGTATATTTGGGACAAATATTTTAAAGAAAATTTTAATGGTGAAAGGATCAAGGGTGACGGTAACTCATCGATATATCGAAAGGGTAAATACGATGCACTTCATCTTATCGCCTATCTTTGTAGTAACATACTTTTTTCAATATTTCCAAGTATTACATAATTAATTAAATATATTTGAAAATTATATATATATATATATATATATATATATATATATATATATATATAAATTAATAGTCAATAGTCAATTAAAAGTTTTGTGTAATAAAGTAACAATTATATTTAGTGTTCCAATAATAAACAAATACTCGTACAAAAACCAACGTAGAAAGGTAGTTAATATTTCAATAAAATCAAGCCTCGAGTGACTGTTCATTTTCTGTATAGGCTTGCAGGAAAATAAATTGTATACTATTGCCCCTAAAATGTCTACCAGTGTTTGCAAATGCTAAACATAGGCTACAATTTTTGAAAATATTTACAAAAACAAATTTTATTCCAGTTTTGGTTTATCACCAAACCTAATTCAAATAAGGGTTTTGGGGCACTTTTCACACTAACAATTAATTCAGAACCTACAGTAATAATATTAGAATTGTCAAGATTCTTGGAAGAATTATTGCCTGTGTGATAGGTCGTATATAAATGTATTTGGGAAGATAATTTTACTAAATGACTATAAAGGTATTAATGTTAAAAATTTAGAATGGAAATACGATCTGACATGACGTAAAGGCATAGAATTACTGGAAAACATGCTTGTAAAATATTTCAATTATATTCTTTTGAAAAAACTTTAGAAATAAAAACGACCATTAAATGAAAAATCCATCAAATTGGAAATAGTGTAAGCAATTGGAATAGTGTAGTGTAGTGTTACGTAATTCTGATAGTGTAAGAAAGTGGCTAACGGGGATTAGCTGAATCAGACTGGATTCACCATAACGCACCTAGTCAGTGGGGAGCAGTTGGCTGTCACGGCGTGTTTACAGCCTTAGTTACTGCCTCTCATTCTCTCTCCCATGGAGAGTACTTCTACTGTCCTTATTTTATATTTCACTAGATTCATCAAAATATTCGTTGCATACAGTCAGCGGAGACCAGTTGACTGTCACGGCGTGTTTACAGCCTTAGTTACTGCCTGTCATTCTCTCTCCCATGGAGAGTACTTCTACTGTCCTTATTTTATATTTCACTAGATTCATCAAAACATTCGTTGCATACAGTCAGCGGAGACCAGTTGACTGTCCCGGATTGTTTACAGCCTTGTTACTGTCTGTCATTATCTCTCCTATTGAGAATATTTCTGTGGCCTTATTTGATATTTCACTAGCTTCACCACAGGATTCGGTGCACACAGTCAGTGTATTTACAGCCTAAGTTACTGCTTAGGATTCTCTATCCGATGGATAATACTGCTGCTCCTCATTTTACAACACACTGAATCAATCAAAGCACACAGGAAATGGGCACCATTTGATTACTCCGTCTTTTTTAGAGCCTTATTTATTGCTTGGGATTCTCTACCCATGGAGGAAACTGCCACTTCTCTTTTGACAACTCGCTCAATCAAATCACACAGCGTACACAGGCAATGGGCAGCAGTGTACTACCCCGGTTTGTTTACTGCCTAAGTTACTGCTTGGCATTCTCTATCTAATGGAGGGGACTGCCGCCTCTTATTTGGCAACACATTACAAAATCAGGGCCTACAGAGCTAGTTGGCAGCAGTTAAATGATCCGGATTGTTTACCGCCTTAGTAACTAAATGTAAGTTTCTCTCGTATGGATCTGATGATATCCTTATTTAATATGTCATTGTACCCGTTACAACAGACAGTGTACAGAGTTAGTGGGAAAGATTTCAGTGTTCTAGATTGTTAGATTCATATAGTTTTTTCGTTTAAGTCATTCAATCTATGACTACAGATTTAAAAGGGGAATAATATGTCGGACATATGCCATTGTAGTATGTTACAAAAATAAAATACTACGTTTCGAATATTGAAATCTACCAAAAATTAATAACACTTACGTAAAATAAAAAAAAAAAAACGTACAATGTAAAAGTTTCGGCTACGAAATTTTACTCAATAACTCAAGTAATACCTGTCTTATACACCAATACCATGAATTCCAGTCTGATGGAAATGAACCCAGCGATTTTAATGCACAAAATTAAGAGCACGTAATACGCACCAGCGACGGCGGAAGACTGAGGAGAAAATTAATGTTGACATTTTCTGTAGTATCGCGGTGCATCATCTGAATCAATCAGGACCTTTAGATATGTTAGGTGATTAGTTTGGTTTTATATACATATATTGTATAATAAAACATCTGTGTACTATGTAGCTCCTAACTACATCAAGATTTGAAATTCATTGTATATATTTATTTCAATACAGATCTACAACAGATTTCTACAGATTCCTAAGACAAAAATTTACTCGGGTCTCCACAGATTTTACAAGCCTTCTATTATATTTCACATCGTCCGTATACTGCATCTTTGGTTGAGATCTTGAATATATATATATATATATATATATATATATATATATATATATATATATATTAGTTAATCTGTTTATCCTTCTTACCTCTATGTTTAGTCAAGTCTCCAATATTTAGAAGACTTTTTCATGTATTCTCAAATATACTCAAATACTCTCAATGACAAAGACTCTCAAATACTCTTAAACCCTGTATCTAATTTTTCTACCACACTGCTTTCCTTTCGTTTTAATAATTTTATACACACATCTCTAGGAACAATATAGGTAAAGGTTCCATTGACCTTTATATTTCATCTGGGTTGGCATGTAAATATTCTTTTTTAATTTAGTCAACCGCTCCCCCTGTAATTGAACTTTGTCGGTTAGGGCGGCTGGTAACAGCTTAATTTAAGCTGCAAAGTGTTATGCTTCTTTTATTATTTTATTTTGAACGAATTATTTGAATTTGTTTTCATTGTGTAGTAAAATTATGCTGTTACTTATTATTAGTTTACATAGAGTATTACCGACATACATAAATATATAATCTTTAATTTTATCTTTGTATTTTTTGACATGATGAAATTAATATAATTGTTAAGTTTTATGGTTTTATTTCTTGTAAATACAGCGAAATAAAGCATAAAAATAATGTAACATACCTCAATAAAATTAAATATTTTTCAATAAAGGTAAACTCGGTTAGAAAAATATAATCATAACAATTAAGGTCAGAGTGTGTTAATAGGATTTAAATGATTTAACAGGCTAAAACGTTGTAAAATTAATTTAAAGGTGCATCAAATCACATCGCCCTACCGTTGATATTAAGGTCACATGCAGATATAATCTGTTAACGTTCCACAGCTGCTGTAAAGTTCAGCATTATCGTATAATCGTATGAAACCTTTTATTTACCGAAGTAAAATCCTTGCTCAACGTAGGATCCTTGCCATATATAACTTTATGGCATATTGTCTCAAACTCAGTGGTTATTAGCATCTGATACTAATACCAGAAACTAATTTTATAATGAAAGGAGTTATATCTTTAAACAAATTGAAGACAAAATTATAGGTCTAATTAAAACATTCAAGGAAACTGATATCAATAGAATTATATACCGGTACCTATTAAGATTTTATATTTTCACAACATTTTGTAAGCAGGAATCCCATGATACACAAAATTATATGGAACCATAAAAATGTGAGGTTTCGCATACTCTGTAAGTAATATTTCATAAATGTTTCTCTTAGAGAGGATGGAGTAAGTGGGAATGAGAACTGTGACTATTGTTGTGTTGCTACCACAGACAATGCCTCACTGGACATATCAGTATCTTAGTTATTGCCCCCTAATCCCTTTTACAGTCCTGTTGGGATGTTATATTGGCGCATAGTATTAATCAGACTTACTACTGTATGCAAATACGAGTCTGTTAACAATCTCGTACCTACCCTTAAAATAATTCACTTTTAGTTAAATGGAATTAAAAATACTTTTGTACAATAAGGGAAATATTCCATGTTTATAAAAGTGATATAGTTGGCTGAGCATTAGCAAAGCCTATCACTCAAGGGCTGAATAATTATTTCTAAATAAAAAAACTTTTAATTCAATGATAGTGCATATAACTCGATTTGTGAAATTAAATTTGTGTATAGCTCTCTGACAAAAATTCAGGTATATATTATGCTTACCGACCTCCAATTCGATTTAAAAAACCTTTTACTTAATAGTTCACTTGCACAATATAACCCGAATAGTAAACCATTAAGGTTATTTCACTATAAATAAAACTTTACAATATTATAATAAGGCCGCAGTAAGAAGGATTGGAATCTCCTTTCGTACGGCATGGAATTGAATAGTATTATTATTTAAATAAGTATTCGAATATAACTAATCTCATAGACTAAGTAATTAATTGTTTACATCTAATAATTAGTCGGTTATGAGGTATCCTGTAGTAAACAGCTATCCTAAAACTATCGTTAATGCAAAATCAAATAATACGTAATAATAATTAGGCGCATCCAATACGTTCAGAAAAGACTATTAGCTGCCACTGGGACTTTAATAGCCACATAATAATTGCATAGATTATATTTATATTTAAAACTAAATACTTAATTAAATACGTAATACCTTCTGGAAAATTATATTTAACTGTAGTTGACATTTAATTTTGTTAGTGAGTAATTTAACACATGGCAATGAGCAAATAATCCTGTTAAATAATTGGAATACCGGTACTGTATAAATGTATTAAAGTTATATTATATAGTTAAGCTAAGCTATTGTTGTAGCTATACAAGGTTGGTGTACGCCACGCGTGTCGCGTAACAGGCTTCCAAATTAGTTATTTTTCACAAAGGAAAAGGAATGCAAAGTAAACAGCACAAGTGCACGGGCCTATGAGAAAGAAAATTTAAAGCATAAACAGCAGAGCAGCTTTTTATTGCAGATGGGGCGCAGATACAGCCGCTCAGCCAACAAATCCCGCCTCTGCGAGATGAGATCTTGCGTGGAGACAATTCCTTGCATGCAATCATACTCTGGATAACCACTAAGCTGTTATCCACTGGATATTCTCGCTATAAAGACCACGTTTAATGTTTATACTTCCTCTTTCGTTCATATTAAAGTAATTTATTATTAAAAGTAATTGTGATATTTCATAAGATACGATTATTTGGTAAGTCTATGTTGGATACACTATACCTGTATTATCCTTACAGTAATATTATAATATGTAGGTTTTCCAACACTAAATATTTAAATAGTTTTTAAACCAACTTAAATAGCTTTTGTAAAATGTTCACTATATATACCCATTAAGTAAAAGAAATAAACTATGTGGACGTTGTAGTTTTGATTTAAATCTAATTAAGAAGTATATCTGAACAATTCAGTAAATTATACAAGTTCTGTGAAGATTTAAATAGGTTACTGCTTTTAACTCAAATCATTTGTTGAGAAAAGGCAGTTGAAAAAGGAATTTAACTAAATTCTTACTCGTGTTGAGTAGCATAGCAGAGGCTAAAATACTGTGTAATATACATTTGGATGACAATTTCTTAAATAACTAATTTTTATTTAGTTTAAAAATATAATTAAACCTACGTTGAATCGAGGAAGGCCATTACGTAATCATTAAGAACCGTTGAAAAATTATTTTATCTCGTTCTTAAAAAGTAAACTAATATTAACGGTTTTAGAGTGTCAAAATGTGTGGTTTTAAAGAGCAAAATCAACGGTGGATATTAGGGATCCCACACGTTATTGATAACTGATATCTGGTCACAAGGGAAGAGCGTTCCCTTGTAGGAAACGATATTACATCACTTTTAGTACTGTAATATGCAAACGTATTTCTCTCATGACCCTGTCTGTATAATATAGTAATAATATACGTGTAAATTTACTTACCGGACTTAAAAAAGAACACTGATTCATAGTTTGGCTGTTAGTGGGTTTTAATGTGTGTTAGGAGTTTACAATCATAGTATACAGGATCCCGTACTGCATTACCAGAGATACGTTATAATTTGCTGAGCGTAAGCAAGCTCGAGGGCCTGCAAAAATGTTATTTATTCAGTCTTGCTGTCTGTACATACGATATCTCGAGAACGTACAAACCTAGAGATTATACAAGAAGCTTCATTTCTTTATACGAAACACTGAGTTCAACAATGGCGCATGTCAGTATTAGGGATTAGGCTGATCGTTAACGAGTATTTGTATAATGGTTTTGGTGTAACGATGATGGCAACGAGAAAATCACAAAAGCACGTGCAGCTAACGACTTCAGTGTGCAGCATTCCTACCTTACTACTGTATCAGTATTAAACTTTATCTACTTCAGTAAAGTATTTTTCCATAATATTCTGAAGAAACAATATCGAAAATTTTAAATTCATAAAAAAGAAGTTTGTTAGATAGACACATAAGTTGTTTCGTACTGAACCTCGAAGAACTTTAAGATTGACAAGGATATTTAAGGGATATAGGTGATATTTTGTGTGCAAACAATAACAAATCACAGATTTTGTGCTTACATTTCATACTTTACAGTTTTAATTTTTTTTATTTGACAAAATTCTATTTGAACATTTAAACTGTAAGTTAAATTAAATAGATATATATATTTTAATCACTATTACACACAAAGATACTCGCAATGCGTTCTACATTTCCATGGTATAGGTAAAGACCTTTTCAAAACAATAAAACTGCAAAAGATTATTTACTGAGACATTTACCATTTTTTACGTGGTAGCAGGCCACTCATCATAATATACCAGCATTGTTGAGTCCATGCTTTTAATTTTAAGTTAGTGTTATATATCGGGGATAAGGTGCCTATATAATTTATTATTATTATCACAGAAACTTAGAGTTTATAATAATTGGTAACTGACGAGTGTCCTTATTTGTAGGATAAATGATTCTATTCGCTAATAAACTGAAGTAAAACTGTTAATAACAGTACAATTCAAATTGTTTTTACATGAAAATAATTTAATTATAATTATACCTGGAAGTGAAATCACGCAGTACGAAGGAGGATCAAGATAAGTATTACCATAAATCCATGCGTTATTACTGGTTTAGACTAGCCGGACTAACATTATTATACAACACTGATAATTTCAATTGTTAAAGCCGGCTGACTTTTATTTTTACTCTATACAAACAAATTACAACCCTGTTTTTGGTCATAAAATTATGGAAGATTTGTGGTTAATTACTTAATAAAGATAAATATTAATTCAATCGCGTCCAAATTACTCGTAAATGCTTTTATGAGTATGCAATCAAAACAATACAAGAAATTAGAATTTTTCTAAATAACCAATAAAAAGAATCCAAAACATTTAAAATATGTCTTTGGATGTGTATACACCTTTAAAAATAGACATCTTCCATATCTGTACGACCAACAGTAAGAACGTAGTAGGGTTTTAGGTATATAATTTCTCTGATAGGACTAAAATCTTTATGGGTGATAGTACGGCTGACTCTTAATCTTGCATAATATAGATTTATTTGAAATCGTTAAAGCTAAGGAATTTCAGTTAAAAATCATCCAAGTAATAATTGTTTAATTATCTGTGTTGGTTTTATTACATTACTAACGCCACATTGATTTTACAAATAGTTAAAACAGATCCTATACCTATAAAATATTTTTTAAATTAGAGTTTTACCAACCCCTATTTGTTGATGAATAGTGATCATTGAATGAACAACAAATCTATAAAGGGCACTTGCTATTGAAAACCTTTTAATTACCGCTGCCTAATTAGCTGCATCATGTTAGGAGGGATCGTTATCTTTGAACATGTAATTGCTTGTAGTAGGTAATTATATCAGGCGTTAATAATGTTCAGTGATACTGTGCTCGATACGTATAATACGTCACCTCATACATCAATACAATTCTAATAGTATTGTAAATGCAAAAGTGCCTTTCCTTGTTTGTTTTACTTTCACACGTACACTATTAAACCGATGTAAATAAGTTAACCTCTCTTTTTATTGTGTTTATATTTTGTAGTGCGAAAACATATAGTAAGCTTGATAATAACAACAATTTTCTGCAAGCGCTGTTGAGCACAGAATTAAAAAATATCCAAATAAGAAAATTGAAAGTTTTAGATAAAATATACTTTTTAAGGTACATTTGAGCAAATATTAAGTATACAGTTCTTGGTCAGAACTGTAATGCAGATATAAAAGACAAACTAGTATCTGACTTATACCATACATTTAAAGAATTTTATAAAAACCATACTAATTGTCTTTTTTACAGAAGTAGGCTTCTCAAATATGTATACACATTTGCTTCATGGGAAACAATGAAAAATACCTATGATAAAATACTCAGACGTAGGACCGGAGTAAACTACAATGGCCATAGATTTACACCAGGTTAAGTCAACTTTGGCTTTGGAACAATTCATTCGAACCAGAAACGCTTATACTATTCGAGGCCGTGGGTACCTCCTATAAATTACCCGTTTATAAATTCCCACACATTACTATAGTGAACTAAAATATATAAGTTATAGAATTAAGAGGAAATACGTCTTTTATTTCTATAATGGATTTCATCACATATTGGAGTAGTTGAAATGTGTGATATTGAAAACTACTCCTAAAACATGACAGCGAAGCTGAATGAAGTGCTAATTGAAGTGCCTGTGGCCAAGCCCTGTGGCATGTTTGATATAGACCGATCAATGCCACAGTCATGCCTTTAGCTGTATAATTACTACAATAACTAGTCGTTTATCAAGTAATGTTCAGAACATATGCATCGTAACAAAATCAGAACAACTACAAAAATGTAATCGTAATACTTCCTCAGGTTTATGAATAAAATAAGGTTGGGTCTTTTCTAGTATGTCCCCGCATTCTCTATTTTAATTTCTATAAGTTAGATTACGTTACTAGAGCTACAAATGTAATTTCTAAAGGTAATTAAGGTTAGGTTAAGCTAGGTTTTTGACAATAATTTGCAAAAACAAATGAAAAACAAGTTTATTAATTTGTACGAAAAAACACAAATTAGTAATGAAAGATGTTTAAAATAATATACTATTCTGGTGGCCAGAACGCTTTAATGTCCTCCAGGATTTGTTCGAACAAATCTGTGTTTTGGTGGCGATGTTCCCACAGAAACTCACACAAGTATGAGTCTAGCAAGTTGCGACTTGTACCGCATTTGTTCCTATTATGCCGTTTTGCCGACGCCCAGAGCGATTCGACTCTCTGTGTGTGTGCTCCTGTTGTAGGATCAACAAAATTTTCAGAATGGGTTAGATCACGCGATGCTTGCCCGCTGCGCAGCGCTTCGCGCTGCTTGCTCTTTTAGAAAAAAAACTCGAGCTTGCAAAATCCAAGTTCAGATCAAGCGGCGCGCGTTTATCACTGATAAGATAAGACGAGTTTATACTAGAAGTAGTACCTGGACTACTGTCCTACGAACACCAAAAAACCGATTAAATGCACTACCCCAAATTTCCTTCAAACACAATGATCGATTTCCTATTTATCCTTAAAATAATACCGTATCCCCGTAAAAAATAAAGCACTTTATTTCTTCTTCAAGTTTAATTTATGTATTTTCCTCGGTATATATTGAGCTGAGTGGAAAACGCACCTTATATAGGTAGGAGGTGGCCAAACTCGAGATTCGTCGGTTAAAAGTGACTAACCAGAGTTTCAGAATTTCCCACTTTTCAATTGACAATGAATTAACCGCTTTAATTACGATCTTTGTGAATGCGGGTACATATTAGAAAAGACCAATAAGGTTATTTATGCCTATACTTTTAAACATAATTATGCCTATGAGCTGTTTTACTCCTTATTAAGTTCTATTAATAGTTAATCCCATCATATAAAAGTACCTGATAAACAAACAATGCAACTAGTGGGACAATTTTGAAGTTGAACTTTGAAGTTATTGAAACTGTTTGTAATTATAATCCCGTTCCTTATTCATCTTGTAGGGTTAAAAAATAGCAATGGTGCATAAAACATATACATATAGTATTCTTTAAAATTATTTCGAAATCTTTCAACGTATATTAAACTTATGAGTTTCTCTATACACACTCTTTCGCATGCTACTATTGTCACTGATGGTATAATACGGATTAAAACTAATATGGTAATAATATAAATAAAACTGTTTTAAATAATTTAAAGAGACAAATTAGAGAAACAAAATGGCTGGCAAGGCTTTGACTTTTGGTCTCGTATTCTTCTATAGATTTGACACAGTCTGATGTTCACTTGTCAGGCCTCTTGTATCGATTAACAGTTCAATTACAAGTTTGTAAATATATTTATTTGTACGGAATTGAGTAAAACAACAGGGCACACGGTTTGTGTTCTGAATTACTTAAGCCACCCGCATTATTAAATTGTATTTTTTTCACAATATTAACCACAGATCGTTTATTTAACTACAGGTAATTATTAGGTACAAGGTAGGAGTATGCTCAACTATGTGACAATGTTTTTGTATCAGCAGGCTTCGCTAAGGATAAAATTAGGCTCATTTTATGGAAAGACATGAACTATTAACATAAAAATAATCTTGCATATGTAGAAAAGTTTCATATAAAATTTCAATTGCATGGCTGAATTCATTCTGAAGACATCGTGCGGAATACAGAAATATAAACGGGCGGAAGAAGAAGTTTGCGAGCCGCTGAGTTATAGCAAAATATGCGAAATTTAAAATCTATAGTTGTGTATGTTCTTGAATTAACCTCCGCGGGGAGAAAGAGAAACAAGAGACGATAAATCTTATTAGCTCCCTTAGTGATTATCTTCACTAAAACTCAGAGGGATACATTTTATACAACTCAATCGTGCGTATACAAAAATTAAGCTCATACGAAATTTCAGCCTATGGTTCAATTTGTTCCCATGATATCCTATGGACAGATGTACAGAAAGATGAATGGAGGAAAACTATTTACCAGCCTTAGAATGAGAGGCTTCCATAAGAAACTCGGCCAATAAACTTGAAAGGTTTGTTCTTAAGTAAAATAACTCTTCGTTCCCATGTAGTCATCCATTAGCATGGCGTGTATCAGCCAGGTTATAAAGGTCCCGATAGGGCCTTCTCAAGATTGTGTCGTTGTCCGTCCGTCTTTCCATTTATTCATATATCCGTCTATATGATAACTCTTGATAGAATGGTCCTAGAGACTTGATACTTTGTAAATATGTTCTTTTTGGATCAAGGAAGGACGCTATTAAATTTGGAGTCAAAGTTTCAAAGGACAGTACATCTACCTGTTTTTCAGTTTATCTCTCTGTTTGTGAAATATACCTTGATTGAATCGCCAAAACACAGAAACCTATTGATTCTGAGGTCTAAATGTACAAGAGCAGTCTGACCTTCTGTCTACCCATCCATACAATAGCATTGTTATTTCCAATTGTTACTTATGTTGTAAATATTTTAATGAATATACATGATAAAACTAATAGTAAACAATATTCCGTCAAATTTTTAAGATAATCAATATAAAAATTATTTAAAAACACACGTGTACTGATCAAGATATATGGATTTACTAATATTTTTAATTTAGAAATGTTCCACATTAATTTGCCCTCGAATACGTAAACAATTTGAAAATATATTTATAATCTTCAGTTCGTTAAACATTGTACTTTATAGTGCAATAACACGTGTTTCGACTAAATATATTGTCAGCCGGAATGTATTCATACTCTAGGAAATAGTCAATAATATTACTCTAGGAAATAGTCAATAATATAGAACCCTAACCGTCTTCAGGAATTAATGCATGAAACTCCGTAACGCATTCAAACCCAGCATAAATCTAAATTTTGTAAGAAATACACACTGTGTCACTAACACAACTATTTATGAGACGGTTTCTGGCGTCTACCTAAAACGCTCACTGAACATCGTGTAATTCGATAGGATTTAACTGATCCCTGTCACATAAGGGAGAGATTTATCTATTAATTCATCCATGTAGGTTTACTGACATCAAGGCAGGGCACAGCAACATACCGTGTTGGATCATCAACCAGCTGACAAACTCATTGGGTATCGTGTACTTGAACAGGATTTACCTGACCCTCTCACTCTAGTGGAAGTTTCATCCACTAATTCATCCATGTAGGTTTACTGACATCAAGGCTGGGCACAGTAACACGCTAGGTTGCGTGCAGGACCATAGACCAGCAGACAGATCACATGTATCAACCTAGAACAAACTCATTGGGTATCGTGTACTTGAACAGGATTTACCTGACCCTCTCACTCTAGTGGAAGTTTCATCTACTAATTCATCCATGTAGGTTTACTGGCATCAAACCTGGGCACAGTAACACGCTAGGTTGCGTGCAGGACCATAGACCAGCAGACAGATCACATGTATCAACCTAGAACAAACTCATTGGGTATCGTGTACTTGAACAGCATTTACCTGACCCTCTCATTCTAGTGGAAGTTTCATCCACTAATCCATCCATGTAGGTTTACTGACATCAAACCTGGACAAAGTAACACGCTAGGTTGCGTGCAGGACCATAGACCAGCAGACAGATCACATGTATCAACCTGTATCAGCCAATACGTGGTGCTTGTTTCAAGTTTCTCACAAGACATCATTATCTACTCTCCAAGTTTGCTTGTTATTCTCGAGATAACAAGATACAGGTCTTTTATCTCAAATTAAACACCACGCTGTCAGTTTTAATTTAAATGGGTTTAATAAAAACTACAAAACTTTAGAATATTTCCCTACATTATTGAAAGATCCTTCCTTAGTTATTGATATTTAAAACCGCTGCTAGTGCCAAAAAACCTAATCATTTGCAGGAGTAATTGGCCGTATAATCCGGAATGTACATCCAACAATGTGAATCATCCCTAGTTGGGTTGATTCATTAGTGTGTATTGTCTAAGCAGTGTTCATTCAGAGCTATTAGCTAATTGTATTGTATTATGACGGCGGACAACCATTGTTGCAACGTATGGCTTTGGCATGGCGTCATGTTATTTGTCATAGGAGGGATAAGGTTTATATACATTTTACAGTTTGGTCCGTAATGCTAAGCTCTATACATATTGCTACTCTAGTAATTTAGTTTTCTAGTCATCTTTATATATATAGGTATGTTCGAGCCCGTTGCGGAGGAAACACTTTCTGTTAATAAATCTTAATTAAAATTAAATTAGGCTAATGCACCTCACACAAATATTGCATTATGGTTTTACAGGATTTTGTACTTAAGATTGTATATTAGTTTGCTTGTACACGTGTGTGTGTGTGTGTGTGAGACAAAATAAATCATGAACCAAAAGTATTGGGTCTTTGATGTGATGGTTAGTATACTTGGCCTGCAAGTGATAGATGTGGGTTTTAGTACTGGCGGAGCAGGTTTTTTCTTGTATACTCAGATATCTTTTTATATTTGTATATATTGTATGAATAGTATACTGTATATACGTATGTAAGTAGAGAATAATATGTCAGTTAGGCCACTTTTGGAAGAGACAGTAAATTAATTTAAAAGCCTGTATAAACGTAAAAACCTAAAACGTTAATGTGAACAACGTAAAAACACGTAAATTAAACGTAAATGTACATGTAAATTTTATATGTAATTTATATGCATTTATATGGAAATTTCCGTTTATTTTACATTCTTCACTTTAAAATGTTTTACGGTTGTACAGTGAATAACTGTCTGTCCCAATAGTAAACTAAGTTTGACATAATATTATATCATTACACATATACGACTATATAAAATATATTTGTAACTCTGGGCATGGATTCAAACCTAAACTTAAAACATACAAAGATTTTAACACTGTATTAATATTATAACTAAGCTACGTGTGATGTAATGAAACAAATTAAATACTTTATTACAAAAGTATTATATATCAAATACATGGAATAGTAACCGAACAATGTTAATGAAATTAAACTATTACAACAGTTACTAATAGAGTAATAGTTTTAATTTTAGAATACTTTTATTTTTGAAAATTCCAGTTTACATTAGTCACAATACTCACTGACAGTATAGTAAAGCTAAATACAGCAAATCCGCCTCAGGCCGATATTACTTCCTTCGCTGTGGATAAACTCGTTATTCGTACCCTGATCCTTTCACATTGAGATTTTGTATATTTGACAAGACGTCGGACTGACTGCTGCATATACAGTGCTTAAGACGTTATTTCACCAACATGCAATTCCATTGTACTTTTGAAGGTGTTTGAGTATGCTTTTACGTTTGATTTGAATTAGAATAAAACTCAAACTCGTAATACTCTAAATTATTACCATAAATACCCTTACAGTGTTATCACTTACAATTAAAAATCTATAAACTATCTTTGAAACTACAGATCAAGACCAAAGCATCTCGCTGAATTATGATTTTATGGAACGAAGAACCTCGCATCTGAATTTGTCATAACGCAATGCTTGTAGTTTAAAAAATCGTTTGAAAACAAACCAAATTAAATCCATTCAAAATGATACAACTTCAATAAAGCGTAATAAGATTGAATACTTATAATGCGCTAGGATAAACTAAACGGTTTCAATTCTGTGTGAGCATAAAGGAGAGCTAGAAGTAATCAAAGGAGAGAAAATGAAAGGAGTTCTCTGGGCTTATATTTGTTGATGAAGAGCGGATGAAGTCGCTTCACACAACAAATCCCGCCTTCTTGTCCGAGTAATCTTACACAATGGAATATAACCGCTGCTGTGGGTAACATTCTAGATGAGCATTCGCAGACCGAGGAATTTTACTCTATGTGGAATACTATTCCGTTATTTTGTAATAGCTTAATTTGATAACATATTACGTATTTGTACATTTTTACAGTTAGTTTACCCATTATCAAATACAGTACTTAGTTTAATATAATAATACGTTTTTAAAACGGTCAGTGTGGACAAAATTTGTCCATAACTAAAATTTGCTCGTAAATATGCAACATCTTTTAAAAACAATGTAACCGAAGCAGAATATTTCAGTTCTTGAGTTTCAATTACTTAATCTTTGCAGTTATCTAACACTAAAACATTACTGAACACTGATAACGACCACTAAAAACAATTTTTCGGCGCGGCCTTATCATTACCTTATCGTTATCTTATCGACATATTGATAACAGACTGGCAGCTGGTCAGATAAGCTTACCTTTCTTTTTTTCTTCGGAAATAGTGACTTATAATTATGTGTATGAGTTCATATTTTGATAGCTTTTTCAGACAATTGTGATCAGACGGTTTACAAGTTTGTTGTTAAATAACAGCCACTATTTAGAGTATTTGTTTTTATTTTTATTTTCGTGAAAACTGATTTTTTGTTCATTTGTATTCTAAATCAATTAGGAATACCATGGACGAAGGATCCAATGAAGATTAGAAATTACACTAATAAGAAGTTTATATAATAAGAGTATTCGGGCTATCTCGGTTTGAAGTAAGGTTTAGTACTTTACGGTTAGTTTAATTAAAAAAACCCTTTTCTGCTTCAATCTCGTCTGAACAGATCTTATTTTAGAGAGTTTACTAACCAGTGAATCATTATTATCCATTAGTATCATTATTTTGTGGTTACGGTTTCTTGAAGTGTTTTTAGAACTTTTTGTGTTTTAGTTTTATCACTGTTATTGATTTTGAATCTCTTTGTTATTCTTACTTTTAAATTATATTCTCAAATTATTACTGCCTACGAGTAATAATGCCCCGTAGTCACGACGATGTAGAAAAGTTGTTTAATCTTGCACGTTCTGGTAGACCTGTAAAAAGGTAGTAAATAAGTTTGGAGTATCTAGATTCATTTCCGATGTTCTACGCTCAAGGCGGCCTCCTTTAGGGGTAGGAGGAACAAAAAATATTCAACTAACTTTCCAAATTGCACTATTACCCAAAAGATATCTTCTTATAAAACATTGTATAACAAAATTGAGGGGGGATGCTGATTTTTTATTCACCCTGTATAGCTACCTCCAGATAAGTCATATTTCTTGAAATTAAACTAAACGTTTTGGAGTTAAGTATATAATCATTAATATATTCGTGATTTTTGTTACAATCTGTAATAGCCGCTAATGCATTCCTCAGAGCCTTAATATAATATTCTGTGATAATGCTAATTTATTAATTCTACATAAATATGTTTACTTATTTATCTTCAGGCGATTCCACAAATACATATGTACGTATTTTAAAATAATAAATATTATCAAAACACATGGTAAAGAATTTTAGAAATATGATTAGCCAGCAGAAAATAGAGTTACATTTAAATTCGTTATAAATGAAATGTGTAGAATCAATTTTCAATAGGTCCGTCTTCATTATTGAAGTGACACCCCCTTTTGGCGAATTCTGGATGTATGTTTTCCACATTCTTTGCTTTCAGAGTAGAATGACAACTTTACCGAAACAGGTTAATAAACCGTTATATAAACATCTGGTCTGAATTCACAAAATTTGACGTTAATGACGTTAAAACCCTTTCAAGAGAAGAATAAAAGGGAAATACTATACAATAAATATTTATATTTTATTAGTTTAATATTTAAAAGTTAGTGATCATTATAATATATGAAATATAAAAAAATATTACAAAAATATAAAATATGAGACTTTATATGTTAAAGAAATGAGTGTCTCATATTATTTTAAATTACAAAAAATTAACATTTAACAATTAGAAAACGTACTTTTCTAAGATATTATATATTCATAGCCCGTCGTTATAAGAAATAGTTACTTTTGTCGGCTAGTCCTGCTACTGCCTTTTCATGTTTACATTTTTCTTGATTAAAAACTTTTAAAATGTTTCCCAACTATTCAAGTTTGTTATATTTGTAACTTATTTAATAATGGTAACTGTTTATTAAAGCCTAGATGCAACCCGCGTCTTCACACGAAATTTTCAAAATCGAAGTCCATAGTGTGCTTAGTAAAATTACTTATGGTATAATATGATGGAACCCTCTAATATAATTAATCCTCCAAGTGTTGTTCATCAAACATTTCCTTGCATAATCACTCATTACAGTATATTCCGGCAACGTATCGATTCGATTCATGCACCATTGGATTCAGGAAAAAAAGCCTAAGGAATACTATAGTTTTATTCCTCTTTGTACTGTAGTTGCAACGTACCAAGTTCGTAGTTTGGAACGTAAAAGAAGATGATGCAATTCATTGTGACCGCCATGTTGACGATGCCGTCTGATTTGTTTATGTGACGAGTCGTGTTTATTAGTAAGTTTTAGTAGGTTTATTTGTGTTTTAGTGTTGTGTTTAGTGTGTGGTGAATTGTTAAATATTGCAGTAGTGCAAATAAATATATTTTAGAATAAATAAATTTCTTTTTACTGAAATATGTTTGATGAGTTATCGAATCTGTGTAGGCTATTGCAAAACGGACTAACAATAAGTGAGTTTAATTTTGTTATACTGTTTTCTTATGGTCAATTCAACCTAATTCATCAATTTTAAGTGATGTAAATAAATATTAACATATTTTGTAAAACTGTGTATTTTATTGTAAATTTGAATCTTTTCTGATTGGTACGCGTTATTATATTTTATTTTATAAATTTGGTATTATTCCATATATTTGGACACAGTTTATGGTTTTCTAAAACTACATAAAATTTCCCATCAGATGAAAACCATAGATTTATAAATTTGGATATAATACAAGCTTTGAAACACATTTTATACTTTGCTGTTTGAAAATTTTGAGTAATGACAAAATGAAACTTTTTTCGACTTTTTTCCATAAAAAAGTTATGGAATTTATTTTACTACTGCTGTATAGTTTACTTCATTCTGAGTAAAACTTTTATTAGCAAACTCTTACATATACACCCTATTTTCACAGTTTATGCGCATCGCTGCTTTTTGTTATATAGTGTTATTATAGTTTCATAAATTTGAATAATGCTTATGTGTTTCTGAAACTAGAATAAATTTGACACAAAATGGCATCTCACTTTTATAGTTTTCTTACTATAACTTGGTTTGCTAGGTATGGTCCCCCCCAAATTAAGAAAAAAAAAATATAAATTTTGAATTTCATGGAAACAAATTTTTAGTAAACATTTTTTTAAGGCCAAATTTAAATACTAATATTATTATATGTTTAATTCTGAACACAAACATATATATACTTCTATATATATATATATATATATATATATATATATATATATATATATATATATTACTTTTAATTTATATTTTTAATACATTTTTTAAAAAAACCCTTGCACGAGGCTCGAAAACATGCCGCCACTACAGGAAAAAATGACCTCCACTTGGAGGGTTAAACGTAAGAAGACATACATCAGGAATATATCATTTCAGTATACGTGGTTAGGAATACCAGAGGATATGTACGGGATATTGCAATTGACTCATATAACTATTTCTACGTGTGTAAGAACTTTTCTGGTCCAAATTAATTGTTATTCCGTAAAACGATTTTACTTCCAGCCCTTATAATCTAGTTCCGACCAAACATATTTTCACTGTCATAGATAAGTTTTCCTTCTTTTCCCGATGAATAAAATACGTATATATCCATACGTAGGACTGAGCCTACCTCGATAAAAAAGTGTCTACTTTCGGCCGTTTGAATTAACTTTCGGTCTAATTTATTTACAGTGCCACATTTTTGTTTGCCTTACTGTCTGTATAAAGAAAATACACGCACTTAGTAATTAATTTTGTATACATAGTAGTAAGATAATAAATACATGTAAAATGTGCAAGTTCAATACAATGTTTTGCAATAACAGATTTTTAAGTTCTTCAATATTTTATACATGAAAAATGTTCGTTCATTCATGTTATGGTTTTTTTAGTTTGTCAAGTGTACAATTAAACAATGTAGCTGAATTTAATTTCATAAATGCCTGATTAGTTTTCATATGAGTTTTAGACTTTGGGGTATCCTAACATTTGTTATAAACTAATGTTTGTCTTGTACATTATGTTTTTCAATTTCTGTAATCGTATTTAAATATTACGGTATGTACTAAAACTTAATTCTCGTTTGCTGTCTTGAAGAGGTACAAATTTGGTAATTAATTTCGAAATCAAATTTGTTAAAGAATGAAACCTAGAAATCGATGAATCTGATGTAGTGGCACGATTCAACAAAGGGAAAGCAGTGAAATTTAATGTTCTGAGCAAACTAGGCATCAGATCTACTTGTAAACAAGGAAGAACTATAAACTCACCTAAATAAAAAAGCCGTGGAAAAATCGACAAAAAGTGCAAGAGCGAAAACACCTAAAAGGTATTTTGAAGACGTATGTAATCAAGAGGAAGATTCTGATAACCGTATATACGGTTCTGATAAGCACTAAATTAATTTTATTATTGCAGTGCATGTTATTTTCAAACTTTTTCAAACACTCTGGTCTTTAGGGTTAGTTACCACTGTTACAAAAAAAGCTTGTAATTACAATAATTGTTAATTCTTGAAAAAGTTTAATTCCTATTCAAATAAACAATATTTTCTGCGCAAGAAGTCTGTGTGCGTGTGTCTGATGTTTATTTCAGAGAATATTGAGCGAAATGAAGAAATAGTTTTAATATCTATTACAGTATTAATATTACTAACTTTTCTTGTTTTCTTTTGTACATTAATATTCTTAGTAGAGATTGAATATAACAAAGATATTTTTCGATGTTCTTGGAACTGCATTTTTCGCAGAATGTTAACGTACCTGGTTTGTGTAGTAATGTATTCTCGTATTTTGAACTTTGTCGCTGACCAACCGCCTACCGTTCCATTTTTCGTAAGTAAAATGATTGTTATGCGTATCATAAATCAGCTCTTTCATTCAAGACTGGTGTTGTAATTTATTATTCAGTAAATCTTTCTATAGTAATGAAATAACCTGTAATGACTTTTTATCTTCTAGATTTGAAAGGATTAAATTTGTGGTGTTGTCCTTTTGACGAGACCACGTGTCGTAAGTTGTTTCAATAAATGGCAAATCCCGTAGCGATTTAGTCAAGCAGTCCCTGCGAACAGTAATTTCGCAACTAATCATACACATTAAGAACTCGTTCATTTAACTTCGTATTATCAAAGGATGTCTTATATCCAGGTTTGAAATAATAGTTCATGGATCGTGTTATATGTTGGTGAACGGTCTCCATAGCAAAGTTACAGATGAGGTGCAAGATATGTGTAGACAAGTTACAAATGAAGTCCCGCTTACTCGTGGGTTGTCATGGTGTCATTGATCCCTACACCTAGTGAGATGTAACACATCTTTTATTGGAGAATTCATTACGATTAAAATCCTAATTAACAACACGCTCTACAGTTTTTAGTCAATGATCTCGAGGAATGAGAAGACACTTGCCGAACAAACTCTACGATTTAGTCTGATAATAAGAGTAAAGCAAAGAAACACAAGATAGACAGCAATGTGGCTGAGCGTCATCGAAGTCTATCTGTAAAGAAGCTGAAGACTTGCAATTTGCATAGATCTTTTTTTATAGGCAAGATTTAGTTCGACGCTAGTACGCCAATGGAATTTCAATCATTCTGTCCTTAGCGAATCCTTTTACTCGTCACGTAGTTATGATTACTCCTAACATGTTACAAAACGGACTGATAGTTTGATTCCAAGGGGCCATTGAGTTATAGTGCTATTCAGTTAGACTGTTATTCCTAAAATATATATCTTAAATAACTACTTCCTTATTTAGCATCCAACATTTTTTTTATAGGAGTGACATATATTAACTGAATCTCCTATCAATACCTTACACATGATATCTTACTAAGCTGAGCTCTAACGATCACTCTTGATCACATTACGAAGTTTATGCTTAACCAACTTCATATGTTATTAATAATTTTGTGGGCTTGAAAAATAGCATAAAACTGTTCATAATAAAATAAAGTCTTAAAAATAACATTATAAAATGTATTAAAAATTTATGTAAAGACTAATACTGACTATTCTTCATTCAATTGTGTGAATAGTAACGTGCCTTTGCTCAACTCATCTAACAGAGAAATTATACGGGTGACGGAGAACAGATAAATGTTTGAAACGTTAATTAAAAGGTTGCTAATAATTAATTTCAACTTCAATTATCTGGCCTTTGACTGCCAAGGACTGTCATCGATTCATTTTGAGTAGACTTGCTCCGTAACTTCAGAAAGACCAAAGATTTACTGCATTTATTGTTGTAAGTCGGCTGAACAACATGAATATATTATGAGAAACCCTAAAATAGTTACATAATACATTCTTAGGTCTTGGAACGATCAATATAGACAAGAGATTTAAGATAGTTCCATAAAAAATGATCCCACGGGGCTCCCGAAAGTCCCGAAGCATATGGATATAATGGTCAGGATTCACCGAAACTGCTTGATCATTAAAAAAAAAAAACAAAAAAAAAACTATGGACTAACCATCCCAACTCTTGATAGAAAGCCCGTAAACTCTTACGGGCAGAACGCTAAGGGGATAACTCACCTCAAAACAGATAACCTTACCATGTCAATTTTTTGAGGTGATCTTGCTGTCCGTGGATGTTTAGGTTTTTCCTTATCTAGATATCATAAGTTTTTCTGAAGTTATTCACCCATTAAACAACAAAATGACAGACAGGAACACGACCTGAGATATTAAAGCGGTTACAGAATGCAAGTTGTGTGGCGATGATAGAGCGTCTGTTTAAAATTTACGCTTTAACGGCAAACGCGGACTCCCAGTTCGTCCCTTCCACGATACAGACTAAACTGAGTGGAGAAAAAACTTTACTACCCTCACTCTTGAATGCGCCTACCCCCACAGTTCTTGGAATAGCCGTTACTTCATGGCTCCCAACTCAAAGAAACAAGTTCTTCTGTTCCACTCCTGTACAATTTCTAACATAATTCATGTAATGCAAACAGATCTAACAGAATAATTATCGCAATAATATCTTATTATAACATGTTCATTAGCAAATCAAAATTATTTGTGATATATATATATATATATATATATATATATATATATATATATATATATATAATCGTTCAGCTTCCAAAAACTAATCATCAAACAAACTTCATTGAAGTGAAGATTTATTATCCACATTTGCAGCGTATTTTACTTTTAAATCCTTCCATATTATATTTAGTGTTTTATATTAGATTTATTTTTGTACCAGTTAATACAAAATGTATAAGTTACAAATCTCATTTCAGGATTCTAACGTTGACCTTCAACTCTCATTTATTTTGTTGTATTTTTGAACTCAAGATTCACACATCATTTCCTTACATATAGTATTGAAAATTACATATTAGTTGTACTCGGTAAATTGTAATTAGGATCCAAAATTTACTTCTCAATGAAATGTAAGCTTCAAATTTAAGCGAAACGATTTAAGGTATAAGCTGGATAAATAGTTTTAGCCTAACGTTATAAAATACACGACAGAAGAACACTTACCCTGAAGTTGCAAATTAAGAGTTTTCAACTGTTTCATTTATCAGTATATGAGTAATAGAAAAATGTCGACTAATTAATGATTCATTTTTTTATGCCATCTCCCGACTGACATACGTTTGTTGCTCCGAGCACGTGTAAGTATGCATTTAAAGTAGTCGTATCCGTATACGTCGACAGATTGCGTTGAAAAGTATCATTTGAGATTTAATAAAAATCGTAAAATAGGTGGATTCTTGGAAATGTTTTATAAAAATACATTTTAAATCTCTAACTTTCAATCAAATTCTTAAAAATTATAAAACTCAAACTCGTGATGACGTAAATTTAATTCTTTACAACGTTTTTCACACATTTTCCGTGTAACGAAGACTTGAGGCACTGAAGACAGAATTTTGCAAAAATATGTTGCTAAAAGGGGGTTTTCAAAATTTAATAACTGACGAGAGCTTATTTCATTAACAACAAGAATGAAACTATTATTCTAATAAAAGTTAGGAAATTTTATCTGCTTTAATTATTTTTATGTGTGAAATATTTTTGGGACAAACCCCTTCTGAAATATAGGCACCAAACCTGACCCAGCCTTTCCCTATTTGAACCAACCTTAGACTTGAGGAACTTCAGTATGTTGTACTACCAAATACCCAAAAAAAAAACGTCCTATAGTAGGTTTTTTGGCTTAAATTTCCTTCTAGATTTGTCATTTGACCATTCATTCTAGATTCATTGACTGGACTAATGTAACTAGTTTAGTATTTGTAGCTTTACTACTTCTATATATAATATTTATTTAAATAAAACCCAAAAATTACTCTAGCAGCTAAACAGCACATTTATTGACCTACAGTTACGGGAGAAGTTCTTCACTGGCTTTCACAAGGTAAGCAAGGTTTCAGCGTGCTCCTGGTGGCAATCAATACAATTGTTAGCCAGCGAAATTTTTGGCATTTATCTATTTATGGCAGAATTCATGTGAGGCAAGGGGTGACAGAAGATTTTACCTTGTGCTGGTTGTGCTCTCCAGGACGACAGTAAAAGGTTACTTCAATTACTTAATGTAAATGTGACTTTAGTACTGAGGTCGTTTTATGACCGCTGGAGACGGAAGTACCCAGCCGTGGCTTAAAAGGATGTTGGTCGAAATTACTCAGTACTTTTTTATACTGCACATTGGTAAAGTAAATACTTTATACAGCTTTAAATTCAATTTGGACATATCAATAGGCATATGAAACACGATTTTAATATATGTAGACTTGTTATAATAAAAGTTATATGAGAACATACATCTGTTTTGGAATGTATTTATCTGCAGTAACTTACTAATTTTTGAATCCTTCTCTATAACCAAAACAATTTTTTTAAACGATTTAAAAATTGAAAAACTTCAATATACTGGAAGATGTTGTGGGCGGTGATGTCTCTACGAATTTAAGACTCAAAATCTGTTTAATCATGCATATCATTTAAGTTGCTACATCTGTACAACAATATATATTTTTATATGATTTTCCAAATGCCACTCACCTCAGTCACCGAAAGGCTTCCTAAGAAACGATAAATCCAAAACGATTTCACTAGACATACTGCACGCACAAGAAGGATTAATAAAAACACACAAATTTATTCATGAAACGTCACAGGAGCAGTGACAGAAGGCAACAAGAACGAGAGCTAAGTAGGCGCTGGGTTAACCAGAGCAAATATAAATAAAGAGACAGCTGCAAATTTTCCTTCCACTGAATGTGAATGTGGGCCTTACATTCCTTTTAGCGTCAGAAATATGAACAACAGTTTACGGCTTTTGTGCCAGGCTCACCTTTTTAAGTCTGTTAGGCTTACCTGTTGTATTTTTCTCTGCTGTTTATTTAGCAATAGGTAAAAAGCATTTTTCTTTAAAGGTTACCATATTATAGTAGATATTAAACAAAGAAGAATTTCACATATTTTTATAATGCCTTTAGTAAAAGTCGGGTGACCGATATTAATTAATGCAATTTTAAAAAGTACTTAAAGTCAGTGGCACTGTTTTTAGTATAGTAAGTTGTATAATATGTCTGTATTAATGAAATCAATTTTTATGCCAATCTGCAACGATGAATTAAAACAGATAAACATTTGCCACACACATGAGGGAATTGCTATGGGGTTTCCTCTCACTCATTTTCACCAGGGTATTTATAAAAGAATATGAGCAAGAAGCCTCGGCTTCAAACTATGTTAAAATTTTCGTAATGGAGATACCAAACTAAATCATTTTTGTTCCACATAAATAGTATTTTTTCCTCCATTCCTCTAAACGTGTCCAAAACAAACTTCCCTTTTGAATATCTGTGTAATAAGATTGGGGCGTCCTTAAATACAACAGTTTATCATAAGAAAACACACACGGATTAATATTTAAATTTTCACTCAAACTTTCAAGCCTTTCAAAGAAGTAGTCACATACACTTTGTTGACAGAGCAATAAGCTTTGTGCTCAGCCAAAGATGACTTGAAAGACGAAATAAAAAACCTTGAGTGAGATCTTATAAAATATGGCTAACCTCAGTTTGTTATAGACAAGGGCCAAAGAATAAATAGGAAACACTCCGAATCAATGAAAAAAGCAATGAACATTCACGAAGATGTCACTCTTTTATGACTTAAAATTCAAGATTTTATTTACAGCTCAAAAATATTCAAAAATATCTAAGCATATTAACTTGTTCAGGTAACGTTTGGCAACTTTCCCAAACGTATTTACTGCGTACCTTTCTAACAGTTATTGGCAACTTGTTCACTACTGTTCACATGCTGTATTGACTTGAACTTGGTAGTTTTGATAGCAACTATCAAATCCTTCATCATTATATTCACACCAACAATGGTAGAGTGTGGATTTTTATTCTATGTTTGGCCATAATGGGCCAGGAGTGATATGTATTTCATAAACATCGCTTGAGAAGAATATGTGAACCAATTTAGCTAAGAACTAGCATCGTTACGATTGTATTTCTAATGAAGACTTGAGTTGTTATCATTACCCAGTATGGCCTGGTATTATATAAATCATTGCTTTGATATTAATTGGTAGGTCACTGGATCTGCTAACAAATGAATAATTTGGAAAACGTGTGGCATAATTACAAATATTTCTTCTTATTAGAACAGGAATCTAACAATGAACACACCAATAAGAAGCAAGAACTTTTTCAGGAACTAAAAGCATGTATACAAACATAAGTAACATTTTCAGGAGAAATATACAGCTCTCACTATAAACACAACAGTATGTGTAGGTACTAAAGTTATCACTAAACACAAATGTCTCGCATTCACTATATATCTATAACTCCACTTAGGCATAGAATGAACTATTACAAATTACACTAAACTGTCAATATAATTTACTATACAATCAGAATGAGAAACTGTATTAGATACAGTAACCGACTAATGAAGATATAAAAATTGAAAAGTAAATATATAATCAAGGAAATAATCAAAATAATAGCAAAGGATTTATCATATGACGTACAGAGAGACAAGGCGACTTCGGGACTGATTCATTTTCAATATTAGAAAAGCAAATGCCAAATCAGTAGTCAGTGATGGCTTTGGCAACGAGTGGAAAGCGGTTCGTTGGAACAGAAAATTACCGCTGAATCTATTGTGTAGTCCATTAATTCGGATAGTGAAATCGTGGAGTTCAGAAAGTTGATGGATGAACTTCCATCTATAATATTGCAAATTGCTGAATGTTAGGAATTAGTTTTTTTTATTTCTGGATAATTAATTAGTTCCAATCAATATTAATATAAAACTTTAATGATTTTATTATAAATAAACGAATGCAACGGATTAGTCTATCTAAGAAACTAAAGGAGCATAGGAAAAAAGAGGCAGTGCGCAGACATAAAGACTAAACGGTTAAATTTTTGTTCATAATTATTAGGTATAGATGTTAATAAAGAGTTAATCTGATATATTAAGTGGCCATTCATCATAGGATACACCATAAAATAGTTCCTTCAAAGGGTAACGAATAGAAATATTGACTTGGTGGAAACTCCTAAAAGAAAACCACTTTTATTAACTTATTTAATATTAATGAAATAAGTTAATACAAAAAGTTAGAATGTCCAGACTGTAAGAGAGTAACAATAAATTACCAGTTCCTAAACAAGAACTAAATTTATAGAAGATGTATAGTGTGAAAACAGTCTTCTTAACTTAAACGACCTATTGTCCAAAAACATGTAGCTCTAAAACTATACAATTTATGTTACCCGGGTAGAGGGACATGATGAAAGGGAATGTGCTGAACACAATATTTCATGATGTGTACAAAACCAGGTAAGACCCACATGTGACATAAGTTATGTCTTGTCATGCCTGTTCTCTAAGATGGTTACAAGAAAGGTGTGGTGGAATTATATTACATTTTATATGTGTCTGTTTATCTTTTCAGAATATACAATTAAATGTATACTTCGTCTTTCTTTGAATACTGATAAATGTACACACTCTTTGTATGACAAACAGCGTCTGTAGAAAATGATTACTCAGACTGTAAATACATCAGTATAAAAAAATTTATCATCTAAGCCATTTATTATAATAATAGCTTTATCAAATAAAACAGTATATTAAATACCTATATTGGAATGTGTATGTACTGTGAATATTTGTTACAACTCTTGAAATGCTAAGTGATTTAAAGATTAACAAAAGTAATATTTATGTTTTAAAATCTGTTTCCGTTAAGAGAATTGTATGAACACAGAAGACAGAAGTTAGAGAGGCTGCAGATAAACTGGTAACACTTACCTCAAGACCTCTTATATTAGAGAGGGCAGCAAAGAACTCTCACAATAATTGGATAATAGCCACATCAGAGAAACGCTTGTTCAAAAGGCTGTGGTCTTGGCTTTTATCACACCCATGCCAGGACAATGATGTTAACCCTAATATAGCATTTTCCTCGCCTGTTGTTACAGTTTTGTTCCTACGGTTTCTTAAAAGTAATGGAACTTAATCTAACACTTACCATCTCAACTAAAAATTTGTTAAAGTTTGAGCGCACCGATTTATTGTGCTAGCCTAACGCTAACCTAACCTTTGTTAGAGCAGATACTTTGGTTAGTGATTATTACTTCTTTATCCATTTATGTAATATATTTTGTTATAAAACAATGATAGAATTGCTTGTACCAAGATATATATTTAATCGAAATGTTTATGAACATTCATACTACTCGATGAGTTAGAAAAAACCAACGTCATTCTGTCTTTCCGCACGATATCTTAAGGACGAAATACCCTTTACACTTGAAATTTTGCATGATGGTTTATTTTTATATAAGGAACATCGGGATCGATGGTGGTGCGTGTCACTCCATAGGATTTTAAGGAGTACGATAACAATTTTTTCATAGGTTTTATGAAATGTGACAACAACAAAAACGCAGAATAAATAATTTAACAATAAAATATAATAATAATAAAAAAGTATATATATGTATAATTCTTTGTATGTATTAAAAATAATGTAGCTAGTACTCAGCCCTAGCAAGTACATATATTAGGCTATAACGACATTTCAAAGTATTTTCCACAGTTTTAAAAACGCTAGTGTATGCAACTGTAACTGAAAATATTGGATATCTTAAATTTGTGCTCGATGGATCCAAACTCTTGACTAATGTACTCAAAACAAAGAGAATAGAACACGCTTTTTAGTGTCTTTTTTGGTCTATGAAGAAGGAGACAAATTTCTTAATCACATATTCACTAGCGACGAAACATGGGTTTTTATGTCGATTTCGAGCAAAACAACCAACCAACGGAGTAGGATCACTCTTCCTCGCCGCGAAACCGCCGCTATCGGTTACGTACAGAAGCGGCAGAATTTTATTCATTGTGTATTTACAAAATTGTACCTAGATGCGATAAGTGTACTAACCCAAATGTTAACTAAATTGAAAAATGGTTTAAGAGTTATTATTTTATATCCATAACGCTGTAAGGTTAGATGTTATTGTTTATTTATTGGAGTACATTAATTTTCAACTCGTTATATAATACTGCGATATCATTCATTTATCAAAGTTTAGATGAAGCGAACCCTTAAGTTCAGCCAGTGTATGTTCCCACTCAAAAACAACATGCCAGATATACTTTGTGTAAGAAATGTAAATGTTTTCCCAAAGGCTCCAATCTATATTAATTACTGTAGAATACAAAGTTGTTCCACAAAGACAAACACAGGAAATAACCGAACTGAGTGATCAAGGGTACGAGATTGGGCTGCTGATATTCCCTTTGTACACTTGTACTCAGAATGCTCTTTGAGCTGAGAATCACTTTGGGATAGTAGCCTAAGTGATTCACTTTTTCAAGGGGCTTCGTGAATATACTTGTACATACAATACAAGGGGTGACGTTTCTACTATTTTGTTAACTGTTACGAGATAATTATTTAACTGGAGTTAATACACTCATAATAACAAAAGTACGAATTTGTAATTTAAAGATACAAACTAACTTTATAATATAATCTAATTAACATCAGCTGTTTGTACGTAGAATACTGTCATTTGGGAGAATAATTTGGGTCACCATACTGAGTAGCGAACCCTTTTACTCAAGGTCATGAAAAGTTTCATTACTGTCCGTCTGACCATCTATCCACACGATAACTCGAGAACGAAATAATATATAAACATGAAGCTTAATTTTTATTTTATAAACACATAGTTGTACGATGGATAGTGTTATTGCATTTGATCTGGCTGAGTATTAAGGAAACGTTTTATGTTGATTTTACGGGTAACTATGACGGAAAAAATCATCGCAGAGGAATAAATTTGTAAGCAAATTGAGAACCATAATATAACATTTTAACATGTAACATAATAATGTTACGCGTCACATGGTGTATAAACATTTGTATAAACTACAAAACAAGGACGGAACATTGATTACAAATATTTCTGCTGTTAAATCGTAAATTTCATATTACTAGCCTACTTTGTTTACTTTAAGAACGAAATATAATCAATGTTACTGAATTATTGGACACCGTAGATAGAACGATGTTTAGTTCAATGCCGATGTAAAAGACCACTTGAATACACTAAATCTTTAGATTGGTTGAAACGCAACATTTTATATTAGATTAATATACAGTTTTCATGACTAAACCAACATGCCGACACTCCAATGTTTGTATATTACGTTTATCTTCGGGATAATTTACATTAAGAAGACATATTTTTATTTAGGTAAATTTGCTTATAAACAAGAGAGGTCAAAAAAGGTCAATCCCCTTTAAACCTTATTCCGTGTCCTGCGCGATGGCCTGTGCGAAGCATATGTGATACAGAGAGCTAAGGCCACAGAGAGGATTTCAACCTGCATTATCTCTAACTTACGTCCAATCACACAAAATTGATTTTGCTCATTACATTTTATCACTGTCATTATGTCACAAGCATTTTAGTCATTCTTTGCTTGAAATTTTTAGCAAGAAGTATAATTTGAAAGGATAATAGAATATAGGAATTTAATATAGTAGTGTGTGTAGTGTTTTATTCTTAAATCACATTATTAAATTTATGTCCGAAATCCTGTTTTCCTGTCATTATACTAATATTATCTTAATTATTGGTATAAAATTACAATTGCACACAAAAGTAAGAGAAATCTTCTTCCAAACACAATATATACTTGTATTAAAAATAGTTGCTGTGTCAGCATTTCTCACATTTTCATGTGAGAGACGAAGTTCATGAACTACACGAAGGACAAACGTAATAGTATCCAATGAAGCTTACGATGTCAACCTGTTTCATGAAATATTCATGGGACAACTGATCCCTATGAGACTAGTCTATAACATGCACCGACCCGTTAATGTGTGTATACATCACGTGATAATTCTGAGTTGTTTGTTACTATTCCAGAACATTCAACTTTTATAAATTCCAACAACAATTTTGGCATTTGATTATCAACTTTATCACAAATACATATTACAGTTTTAGCAATTGAGCCTTTACTTATTTCTTTTTTTAATTTTATTTTTTATATGCTTTACTAATTTTTTCATATAAAGTATTGTTTTTAATTTGATGTTAGTCTCGTTATACTTCAAACAACATAAATGAGTACAGACTGTATTATACTCATATGAATTCTTGTATTACTGTTGGGTAAGAAAGTATTTATAGCAAGTTATAAAATGAAGGCTGTCTAGGAGCGAAAAATTAGAACATGACTCAAAAATATAGCTAGTTATAGAGTGAAGTAGTAGCTTAAATAAAGAGAAACTGGTATATATCTTCCATTACGTCGCTTGGAATACGATTGAGAGCAAATACCATTTAAGTGATTGAAGGACAATATTTGTCAAGTTTTATTATTTTGAGGATTAACCTTAACGCTAATAGTAAAAATTACAAATAGCATTTAAAACTTGTTTAATTGATTAGCTTTTCGTATTAGATATTCAAGTTTAAATATTTATTTTAATTCACTGAGCTTTATAAAATTGTAAGTATGATTTTTATTTGAGTTTGGCTTGTGATACTAAAAAACTGAACTAAGCCTTTTAAAGGTGGATAGGAATCCAAGGTTTTAATTTCGAGTAATAATTTCGAATATTTGTTAAAGATAAAATTTTAATAATTTTTCAGAAAATATTAATAACGATGATACTTACATTAATCTTTTAGAAGAGTATGTAACGATGCCACGTTAAATCTTTAACGGTGAATGTGAATTGAGAATCACTTTAAATCATAAAATCCATAGCATGTATCTAACATATTAACAATCGATCAATGAAAACTTTATGATACTATTGAGCTTTACATAGTTTTTGGAACTATTAAATATACAGGGTGAATTTAAGTTAGTGTCGAAAAATTTTTTGGGTGATACTACTCAGTATTAAAGACCAAAATATGAAAATAAAAAATCCCTATCTCATCTGTCTTTTAACTACGACCAATTTCGCTATTTTGTTAAAAAATCATGTTTTGTTGCAATAAAACTCAATTTCCTCCATTATTTTTAATGTTTTTTTAATTCTGAATCCATTTTTGAAATCTACACAAAATTTTACATGGGAATAATGGAGAAAAACTGTCTTGAAAATAAGTTTGATACAAACAAATTGCTAATAAATCAAATTCTTAAGTTTTCGGCAAAAACATTAAAAAGATATTAGACCCGAGGAATTAAATGAAGTTAATTCTGAAGAGAGGCCAATACCACAAAAAACTTGCCCATTTTGTGGGCTTTAAAATGACATAATGCAACGTTACTTTTATTTTCATCTTATACTGGTTATTAAAGAATCAGTATTGGAAAACAAGGTCTACTTAAAATATCACGGTGCCAAATAACCAGTCAAAATTGTGTTTGATTCAATAATAAATCAAACATAGGATAAACACATAAAGAACAGTTACAAAAAAGAATAATCATAAAAGTAAGTAATCTACAAATTGCTTTCAAATTGCCTGCCTCCGTTTCTAATGCAGGCTCTCGCACGCTTCCTCATTGCCCTAACCGTCACGTTCAAAGATAACTTGTTACGCACTATTTGGGCAGCTAACTCAATCCGGTTTCTTAAGTCTTCCTCAGAGTTTACAGTGGTCGAGTAAACTTCCTGTTTCATAGTCCCCCAAACAAAGAAGTCCATAGGAGATAGGTCAGGAGATCTGGCCGGTCAAGCTACAGTTCCAGCGCGACCTATCCGTGTCGGGTAATTGTCCGTTAAGGGGAACTGTACGCCTATATTGTAAAAAAAAATCAATATTTTTTTTATATTTTTATCTTAAAGTATAGATTTTTCTGAGTTCAGTGATATATAATACATATATATTTGGGTTATATTTATATGCTAAAAAAATTATAAACATGCTAGCCGGGCGCACGGATCCGTGGTCAGACGTATCGAAGACGTTCTGAACGATAGGATATTGTTTTGAGCATTTTAATATACATAACTTGCACTTTTTAATATTACTTAATATTATTTTAATAATATTTTAATATTATTTTCACCAGACCTGCTTAAAAAACTCCATGCTCAAACACATAATGTAAACGAAAGTTTTAATTCTGTGTTGTGGACGCGTATACCTAAATTAAATTTTGTAGGCCTGCAAACACTAAGATTTGGTGTTTTTGACAGTATTATTACTTTTAATGAAGGAAGTCAAGGCAGAATAAAAGTGCTTAATGATCTAGGTATAAAGCTAGGCCAAAACTGTGTTTATACCCTACGTCAGATTGATGAGGACCGAGTGAGGAAAGCCGAAAAAACTGGTGAAGAAGAGACAAAGCAAGCTAGGAAACGGGCAAGAATGGTGAGGAAGAAGAAACTAATTGATGATGATAAGGCCAAGGAACAAGACTATGAAGCAGGAATGTTTTAAAAGGTACTTTTCAATCATATTTTTGTATTGTATACATAAAAGTGTTTTGTGAATTACCGAAAATTTACTTTTTTGACATAAATGTTCTTTTTTCTCAGGAACTAGTTGTCCAATCTTCATGAAATTTATATCATATATATAATGTACCTATTCATACAAGCCCTGCCACTTTCATAACTCTAGGTCAAAATAAAAAAAAAATAAAAAATTTTTAAAAAACAAATAATTGAAAAAAATATTGAGTATCCTTAAAAAATTTCTAAAGCCAAAAATATTGATTTGAAATCTTTAAAAGTGGCAGGGCTTGTGTATAATAGTATGTTTTAGAAGTGCTAAAAATTTCAATTCGTTAGGTATCATAGTTCTTGAGAAAAAGGAACATAAATATTTGAAAATTAACATGAGCTGGTATAGGGCGTACATCTCCCCTTAACCACTGACGCACTTCATTGCTGAAATGAGGAGGAGCACCGTCCTGTTGGAAAACTATGTTGTCCCTCTGATTGTGGTCCATATCAAGTCCATCCAGAAGTGTGGGCAAGGTATGCTGTAAAAAGTCCAAGTAAACTTCACTATTTAAGGTTCCTTGAAAAATGTGGGGACCCACAAGTTGGTTTCCGATGACTCCTGCCCATACGTTGAGATGAAAACGTCTTTGAAAGGAACTTTCTCTTGAAGCCCTGGGATTTTGTTCGGCCCAATGGTGCATGTTATGCGTGTTAAAAACACCAGCCCTAGTGAAAGTAGACTCATCGGTATACAAAATGTTTCTCAAAAAATGATATTGTTCAATATATTGAGCAGCCAGCGACAGAACTCTACTCTTGGACCAAAGTCATTTGGTTCTAACGCTTGAACCTTTGTAAAGTGATAGGGGTGGAAGTTATTTTCGTGTAAGATTCCTAACACTTTACTCTGAGAAACACCAACTTCTCTGGCAAGTTGTCGGCTGCTGACCTCAGGATTTTCTTGAACTAAATCTAGAACTCGTTCATCTAAGCCAACATCTCGAAGAACAGGACCTACCTCATTACGCTGCCTGTGAACTGTTCCTCTCTCCAACAAACGCTGATGTAGCCTCGTAAAAACTTTATCACTAGGAACTCTACGATCTGGGTACCGAGCGTGGTATTCTCTCTGAGCAGCCAGAGCATTCCCGCCACAAAAACCATATACAAAATGCATCTCTGCATACTCTCTCGATGTGAAATCCATGATAGCTACGACTCAAATAACTATTTTTAAGTGGATAGAGGTAAAGTCAGCTGAAAGACAAAATAAAACCTGAAACATGGGGTATTCCTTCATACTTGTGATTTTAGAGATACAAGTATGAAGATTATAAAATCATCTTCAGAATTAACTTCATTTAATTCCTCGGGTCTAATATCTTTTTAATGTTTTCGCCGAAAACTTAAGAATTTGATTTATTAGCAATTTGTTTGTATCAAACTTATTTTCAAGACAGTTTTTCTCCATTATTCCCATGTAAAATTTTGTGTAGATTTCAAAAATGGATTCAGAATTAAAAAAACATTAATAATAATGGAGGAAATTGAGTTTTATTGAAACAAAACATGATTTTTTAACAAAATAGCGAAATTGGTCGTAGTTAAAAGATAGATGGGATAGGGATTTTTTATTTTCATATTTTGGTCTATAATACTGAGTAGTATCACCCAAAAAATTTTTCGACACTAACTTAAATTCACCCTGTATATAACTATAACTTTCACCTGGACGAAACCTCCAGACGAATATAAACGCTACTTTTTGGAGAACAACAAAAACTCTACTGAAATTATCCTGAGAGGTAAATAACCAAAACATTATCCTGTAGGTCATGAGAGACTGGATAAATCCACAGTAAATAAATTAATTTCTCGGAAACCAACAGAACAAATATACCTTAAGGCGTAAATAGGTGACTTAATGTTTTTACAGAGATAATCTATTTGAATATCGCATATCATGTCATTCTATATCGTAGTTCCCAAAAATTTATCATAGTCAAAGCACTGAGACCGTCACTTTTTTATATCTACAAGAAGGTTAGACGGTTATACGAGAAAATATTGGTTTCACATTTTGACCGTTTTTAAGAAACATGTATTTAGTGAAAACCAGTTAGTTAAAAAAGTTAGTTAAATCACGAAATTCAGAGAGAAGACTATTGCCATCTGCAAACAAAATAAGTTTGTGTTGTAAATAATATTAAGAACAATAACGGTCCCATAGTATTAATATAGTCTGAAAGAAATCCAGTAATGTTCTCATCGAACAAAATTATTGATATGAATAGCCTCAACATTGTAAAACTATTAATTAATACAATTTGTTAAGAAATTCGCTTGAAACAAAGCTACATTTGACGTACCCGCTAATGCTTTTTCAAAAGGTTTCATCATATTGTATGCAGTATGCTCATCTCAATTGGGTCTTTAAATAGTATTAAATTGAAAATAACATTATATATTATAAAAATTAAAGATTTATATGAGTATTACATTATAACTCAAGTCCAATCAGCTGAATCACTTTCCAACTTTTCCGTTTCTAATATGTACCTTTTAATATATTCTACAAATTTCCTTCGTCAAACTCTCCAAGGTAGTTGTTTTGTTCACAAGTTTGAATTTCACTACTGCTTTCAAATCCTCATTATGAAATAAAATGTTTACATAGTTTGTTTAAATAGTTTTTAGAATTGAGTATATAAATTGATAGAGGTGAGTTTATAAATACAGAGCAAAGACATAAAATATGATAAAAAATATTATTGCCAATTTGACATTTTTGTGTGTTTATTTACATTGTATTGAAATACACATAAGTTGCGTAGGCAACAAAGTGGAAGTTAAAAGAAGTGTATTCGTTTATATGTAACTAATCCCTGGCTGAAGGTTGGATCTTCATAAACACAGTTTTGTAATATGTTTATGTTAACATTATATGTATTTACGTGTATTTATATATGATTGTAGTCCACTATATACACTGTAACAATCAGAATAAACTAGTCTTCATTGTATGTACTTATATACATCATCTGGAATGGAAATATATACATTTACATATAGTAAATCATAAAAAACTGGCTAACGTTCGTTATGATAGGGAAATGTATATCCTAAAGGTTGTTAACGCAGTAGTGTTATTCCAATGGTTGAGGATAACTTTGTCAACGCCATGCAACAGTTCTGGAGTCTGGTGGCGTCTCCTGCTCCCGTGAGACCGAAGGGAGGTCTCGCTTGTTAATGTAATGCGTTTGACGGTCTGACACGACTACGTGACTAAGAAATATGAAGTATCAAGTATTCAAATATTACATTTCTTATTTTTTAACAGCAAAAATTCGTTCGGAATTTTAAATTAAACAAAAAATGATTAGATAAAATAAATGTATATTATTTCTCATTGGTTTATTTTATAATCTGAGTTTACAAAAATCTTGTGTTACGATGTTTGTTGATACTAATCTCCGAAACGACTAAACCGATTTTAATGAAATTTTGCAGAACATAACTGAAATTCGCAATAAAAAACTACGATTATTATTCGAGGATACATAATCCTCGAATAATAATCGTAGTTTTTTATTGCGAATTTCAGTTTCTTAAATAGATAAAGGATTGAATTCATCTTCTGTTCTCTATGCTTGATGGAAGTCACAAGGTTTTTAATATAAAATACATTTTTATTCCTTTCACAAATAATTCCAAAATTAAAATTGTGGAAGGAAGAAATATGTCCTTTTATCAAAAGATCGAATTCACTTCTAAACCCTGTTAAATATAAGAAACTGTTCTGCGAAAACACAGTTGTATGACAGTACAACCACATATGTAATTAATTTGACATTTATAGTCTCGAAAGCGTTCATCAGTAAGCATGGTAGTAACATCAATTCTTATATCAGCCTTTTCTGTAACCGCTGTGTAGCATAGCGTAATAAAATATCCAGAAAAGCAACCATTTTGACTGGAAGATTTAAAGGAGAAATTGTCCTGCTGCCATGTATCCCAATGATACCACCATATCCGCAATGTCATTTAAAAGAATTAAATTCTCTATTCGATTAGCATTCTTAATGACCATTAACATATTTAAAGGCCAGAAAATGTCCATTTGCGGCTTAGACTTAGAAAATCTACGTTCCTATCATGGCTAAATATATCTCGCATGCTCACGTGTTAGTAAATCATTTAATTTATTTATATTAGCAAAAAGAGAGATTAACTAAAAATATTGTGCACCAAATGACGCTTAATTGAATGTAATTGATTCATATAATTTAGAATAATACAACTATTTGAATTAAGAATCAACCTTTTCATATCTGATGGATAAATTTTAATTCATACATAATTAACAATGAAGAATGTTTATATTATTTATATATTATTTATTGAATTTAAATGTAATAGAATACATGATAATGCCTAATTTGAACATAATATTAATTGTATAGTAACCAAGTCACAGCGAAAAGTAGCTGGGTCAGCTAGTCCTTTATATTTTTTAAAAGATTTTAAATATTTAAAATAATAAAATAAATAGTTATAATAAAAGTTTACCTTCTTTAATTTTATTTATATTATTTATTTATTTGACATCTTTTATATATTTTCAATATTTTGTATTGCTAGGTGATCGCAAGTTAATAAATTATATTTCTAACTAAAACAGACCTTGTTAAATCCTGTTTGTTATGTTATTTATATCGATTGGTTCATCATTGTTTTTCATTTGGCTGTTTATGTAACATGTGTTTACATAACCATACTTACATGTGATTAATTATTAAGTGACTTGAATGTTTAGTAGTACTTATAAAACTGGCAAAGTAACGAAACTCTAACGCTAGTTGCTGGTTGTTTTACGGAGTCTCATACTACCTAAAACGGTTACTGAGCTTTGCGTTTTATACGATAAGAACTTTTTTTTATTTGGCACCAGACACTTATGATCAATGCGTAACGGAATTCGAGTTCCAGCATCCACTAGCCACACTTTAAAACCGTGTATTTACCACGTGTCCGAGAGGTGAAAAACAAGTCTGTCTACAGTAAAGTCTCTCGACTACTAACACATTTCGCACAAACCGTTAACAATTTTTCAGTAATGATTTGTGGCTTGTTTGTATCTGAAGCACAAATATTCAATAGGGTTTTCTAGAGAACCAAAAAACAGTTTTTTCTATGAGAATTTTCATACAAAGTAAACTTCAGAATTAGAACCACTTACAAATTGGAAAAGTCATTTAAATTTTTTTCAACAAGCGTTACACCATATCTACAATTTGAAGCATTAAAAATAGTACAAATGTTAAAAGTCCTAAGTCTGATTTAAAGCCTCACATCGTTAATTTGTCCTAAGTACTATGTACCAAACCAGATAGTTCCAACATTTATATTTAAAACTTTTTGTTTCAAAAATGATAAGTTAATATTCACCACGGAAATCTACGTTAGCTAGTGACACACACGAAACACGAAAACCACATTGTAAATATTAACTGAAGAATACTCAAAATATAATTTTAAAACATGTGAATAATGAATAATGAAATGTATCGCCCAAATTATTTATTCACTAACTTTATTAATATGTTTGTTCAGTTTAATTTATATTAGTAAATATATTTAGTAACTTTACGTGCAAAGGTGTAATATTATCAGATTCAGAGGTTATCACCTATAGATTCCTACTCACCATAACATCCTCTCACTTGACTCAATTAAACACAAACCTAAACGCAATTTGGGTAATAATTAACTAAGAGGATTAATCAAAATACCAATTAGAATAGCAATAACGTGCTCATGAAGTGAAACCAGGCCGACTATATTGATTTACCCAAACCACATATCCTACCTATGTCAGGACTAATTGGCAATAGCCATGGCCTTATTGCTTTTGTACCATCATACTCGGTCGAGAAGCCGCCGTGAAACATTCAGATAATGGGTCAGTGATCACAGTAACAGCTGTTCTACAATGTTCCGTTACAAACTGAAGACTTATCCCTTGTTTTCAGTTCAGAGGGCTTGTGACAATGTGCAAGGAACTCAACTAAGGTAAAAGAGAATTATGTTTTAAAAAATGGAAATGATTTAAGCTATTTAGTGTCTTAATAATTTAGTTTCGAGTTGGACTGGTGAAATATTAGAATGAGAAATAAATATTGTCAATGTAAAATGTTGCAGTGTTCTTAGTATTAAGCTTTTAAGGCTTTAGAGCTTGCAATGTGGACCGACTGTAAATTCTAGAACTCGATAATTGCAAAGCTAAACATAAATTTAATTTATATAATTATATATATATATATATATATATATATATATATATATATATATATATAGTTAATTAGTCTAAATATATCCCGTATGTCAAGTTCCGTGTCATTATTTATTATTATTGTGTTTATCAATATTATATGAGGCATCCAATATTTATTTAACTACATTACTATTTAAAAGGTACGTGTAAAAATGTATTATTTACATGTATTTAGATCTCTTATCAAAATTGAAGGCGTAAAATTTTGAGTGAAGGTTTTTATGATGTAATATGATGGAGTCCTGTAATAATTTACACACAAAAGTAGGTATGTATCAGGTATATACTTATTTAGTGTATATATTTCAAAGATTTGAAAGTAAAATAATGTATTTGCTTGTTTATATTTTAGGCTTAGGCCGTATACCAGCTTACATTTCTAGTTTGCATCAACATTTTATATATATATATATATATATGCATATATATATTATGCATATATATATATATATTGTGTATATATATATATATTGTGTATATATATATATATATATATATATATATATATATATATATATATATATATATATATACACACACAAATAAATGTCTCGGAAAGTACTTGGGTCAAAAGGCGTGTACTTTCGACCCTTGTTATTTATTTCCTGTTAAAAATATTTCTACAGTTATAATGTCACTTGTCTTGTTGTCAAATGAAGAAAATGTAAGATTAGAAACCTACGTTTTATGGCTTTTTATCAAAGAAAGGAAGTCTACTCAGACTGTTGAAGTTCACTTTCGGTCTAACGTATTTACGGTGCCACAGTTGACTTTTCCTTATTTCCCTGGTATAGAAAATACATACAATGTTCATTTTCTAAATGTTCTTCGATCAAAAAAGCGTCTAATTGCGGTCTAAGATATTTCTAGAAGTTGAGTTTTCTTTTTGTTAACAAATAAAATATAACTATACACGTAGAAATGAGAAGCACTATATTACGGCTTTATCAACGAACGGTTTACAATTGTCTACTTTCACCGTGTCAAAGAAATTTCAAATGCCATAGCCGAGAGTGTCTTTTTATAACTATGAAGAAGTATTTATATATATATATATATATATATATATATATATATATATATATATATATATATACTTACGTCTGATAAAACATTACAGTTGGTATAAAGTGTATATTCCGGTAATTTAATTAGCCGGCAATTAATTTATTTATTGAATTTTCCGTCTAATGTTTTTACTGTTCCCCAGTTTTCATCGTTGCCCTGGCCAAGAAAATACATGCATAAATGAGCTGAAAAGACTACTTCGGTTGAAATGCTTCTACTTACGTCGCTTTAGTTCTGCTTCCGGTATAACACACAACAACAATTTAGGTATAATATTTTTATTTTTTTGTTTTTATTGTACCAAAAGAAAATTTTTCTGAACAAATCTAACTACATTATTGATCTTACAATAATTTTCTTCGCCTTCTCAATATTTAGTTTATTTTAATAATATATGATCATCATTTAATCTTTATTGGAAGTTTGTCATTGTTGGGCACTTATTTTAAGGATGATTTAGTTCTTATTACGAGTTCTTCCTCGTATTTTATTCCATTCTTGAATCAACGTACTATATCAGTCTATTAGGCGATATGCCCTCTTTTGTACCCAAGAAATAAAAACAGAAACCAACTGTGATACGTAATTTGTGTAATTTTTATATAAAATATTTATCGTGTGTATTCATTGTTTTGTGATATTCTTCGGGTAGCTAAGGTGTATATAGTCACTTGCAACAATATCTTTAGGATTATGGTAGTGTGTAGAATTTACATTCTGTACGTTATGTGTGGTAAAACTATTGTTAGGATGTCAGTGTCAGAATTTTTTATTATATTGAAATGCTATTTCCTTTAGTAACAAAGTATTGATGGTATTCAAGTATGCTTTAATATTTTGTTGTTTGGTAACACAGTATATAAATAAAAAGTTTTGTGTCAAGCCCTGGACTTCGAAACTCTCTATCTTGTAGGGTTTAATTCATTACGAAGCAGAATTAGGTTACTTCATATTCTGGTCGATATAGAAATTTCCCTAGAGGCAGTGACGACTACTTGCCATTACAATGCAAAGTACATTACACAATGCTTTTAATAATTCTAATCCGTTATTAAACAATTTTTATTAGAATAGAACAAATTATTATGTGAACGCCTTTGCAGTGGCAATTCAACATGAAAGTATTAGATTAGTACTGATCGTGGCCTCTAGAACATGTTTTAAGTGTTTTTATACAGTATTTGCATGTTTATGTATTCTGAAGAGACAGAATACATTGTGTTACATTATAGCACAAACCTAAACTCACTATAATAAATGGAGGACTTGCATAGAAATTTTTAAATTTTTTGTTACATTATATTCTGTTTATTTAAAATCCAAATTATTATAGATAACAAATCTTTTTCATTATACGATGTAACATGACTTCAGATATTTAATGTTTTACTGCAGACCATCGTTTTTTCAATTGTAAAATAAAACAGTAATTCGTATTTTAAACAGTTACTTCTGTTCAACAAATCGTAGTGGATTGTAGCATTACTCATTACCATTTGTTGTAAATACATTATAATGTCATCAGAGTGGAATGGACTACAGGATTTCATAAATATATCCCTTGGTTGTAAAATCCTTTTACTACTACATATGAAATCATACGAACATGCATTGATACAATAGCTATAAGATGTTTAAACATCCATATTCACTATCTTTTAAATGCTATGAAAACCAATTGTTTGGAAGCTCGTGAATGAAATTCTATAAATACAAAACATGTTGCTCAAGTTACTTTAATCAAGTATCAGTCTCATTGAAATGCCAGATTAGATATTTATGAATTTGATAATTTTTTAACGAACTGCCTCAAAACATAAACTTGTACCTAAAGGAGTGGTTGTTTAATTCCTTTTCAATTGGATATTATACTGGAGTAAAATATAACAAACTGTCGCATAACGCACTCGTTGAATAAACGTTAACAGCGACATAGGTAGATATGGTGCCTTAAAATTTATTATCCGAGAGGTCTAATTTGATTAGGTTTCGCTAATAGCACGAGCCATATAATTTATAGCCTGGCTGATAGGCTTTACTATTTATTAATAATGTAAAGAGATGTCAATTAAAATTTAAATACTGGTGTTATTGCAAGAAACTAAATCTTCTATACTCATCCAAAGTCTAATATATATGTATATATATATATATATATATATATATATATATATATATATATATATATATATATATACCCGGGTGAGTTTTTTTAAGTGATCCAATAGCTAACTTTTTAATTACACAACAGCACCACACTTTAAATTTGGAACTTGCTCAATTTTAACTTTTACTCAAGAATACACTTTCAAATTTTTTTAAGATGGCCGCCATTTTCCAATATGTATATGTAAGTAGTTGCTACAACCCAAGCTTGCAATGATATGTCTCGTAGTCTCGTACTGTAGTTGTGGTTAATCAGTTTGCAAGCATATTTATATTTTTAGTGGACTTAACTGAATTTTATCCTCCGTATGTACTATTTTAATGTAATATTAGTCATGTATCGCATAATTTTAGCTAAACGAAACTATTAGACAGGTTTCGGCGTCTAGTAATTGAACTTGGTATTCACGCCGTTTATATGAGGGTCGTATGACAAACCTCCTTAAAATAAATGCTTAAAAATATTAAGATTGTTTTGAAACTATTATAGTACTCATTAACAACGATATGGTGGACTACCCAACCGTTGATATTTTCGACATATATTACGTTCGATTCTAAGGAACGGCCTTCTCACGAAGATATACGTTGCAATGAGGGATGTAATTTTAATTCCCAACGTCATTTATGGGAGGCATCGGTTATCCTTGTTGTATGAAGTTATATACTTTGTATGAACCTATTTCATCTTAGCTTATTTAATCCAAGAGTCACATTGTTGGCTGAATTTTAGAGAAGCCTATCACTCGAAGGGATGTATGATTTAAATGATATATGTCTGTCTATATATTTTACTGTCCGCTCTATATCTCAAGAACTGGCTTAAACGTAAAATTGTGACGTTAAACTTCATGTCTATATAAGCAACATAGAGTTCGGCGATGGTGAAGTTCACTACATGGAATTTCGGTAAACATGTCTACATGTATTCCCTAAAGAGTAAGACAATATCGAAATAAACTGAATACAGCCTTATAATTTATTAATTCGTAACGTAGTAGCCTAATAAAATTAGCTATATCTAATTTCGCAAGCAACTTCAGGGAAGTCTGTTATGTGACACGTGGTGTGGCGTACTCCTACTTAATGATATGTTTGATATTATATGAGTGCATTAGAAGTATGCGATTATAGATACATTGTCATCTTGTATAAACTGTATGAAAATGATGAGGTACCGTAGGCTTGGGCAAAGAAGATGACTATGTGTGTTGTATTGACACTCAGCTACTAAGGGTAAAAATCGACATTGGGTGATTTATACGCTACGGATTTGGCCATAGAGCGCAAACAAATTTTTAAAGGAATCATAATAAAACCTCACAATTCACAGTTTGCTATTACTTAAATGTTTACTAAAGTGTTACGCTTCTACTAGATTGTTCGAAGCACTTTGTACAAATGTTAGTACATAAAATAAGATAATCATTGGAATTGTAGCTGCTGGAGGAATCGCGTCCATCAAGTCTGTGTAAGACACGGGCGTAATTCAGGGTATAAAGTGTTCTCTTTTCATATTAGGTAACTTTATTTACGAATTTTCTCCTTTTATTTCTGTTTAGCGAGTTCAATCATATTGCTTGTTATTTAAACAACTTAGAACATTATTGGCTAAGTACTTCTGTTTTTTTTTTTTTTTTTTTTTTAATTCGTGGCATAAAGAACTATCTGTTTATCGTAAAATATATCTATGTAGGTCTTTCCATCTTTTTCCAATTTAACATGTTGGGTTAAATTAATAAAATAAAAGTTATAGACTCTAATAAGACTGAATTTAACAAATAAAATGAACGGTAGTTTATCGCCACTGTCGGCGAACCTGCAGTGCTATTTCATCATCTTAGCTGTGATGTGGAACACAAGCCGCCTCTATTGCCTCTCTAGACTAAAGGTTCACTTAACCCATATCTGGCCAGGCTCAAGTGCATTAACACTATGACATTTGACAGACTTGAAAGCCATGCTCACACAAATAGTGTGAAAACATGTAAATGAGTTTATTGTGGTGAATATGTCCGATATATAATACTTACACGGAGAAATATCGTTGCGGAGATAGCTATAATAATAATTAGTATTAAAATAATAATACAAATAATAATACAGGTTGGCTCTATTATTATAATGCAAATCTTATTTTTTTGGAATTTGGGTAATGAAAGTAATGAAATTACATCAAAACTCAAGTTCAATTTGAGAACTTACTGAGTGTTACTGTCCATTACTAGAACTTCAGCCACATTTCACAAAGTGATGTAAAGTTCGTTGTTCCATTAATCAAAAGTTGTCTCTCAATCGTCTTCTAACAACGCCAAAACCGATTTTATAACGTTAATGTTGCAAGTTTAATAAGTACTTGTCCCGGCGGAGGAAGTAGTTTTCGTGATTCAATCTTTATTAAAATTAAAATAGCCTTTATTGAACACTTTTTGTATTACCGTTTATACAAAGTGAATGAATGTTAAAAGTCGTCTGACAGATAATATTAGTCCTACGATCATATGTTAGTTTAGTTATATAAACACATACAGTATGTGACACGAACGGCCAAATACACAATAACTTAATGGTACAAAGTAAGGAGCTCGCTTATACATTGACGGAAATCTTTCAAATTAAAACTAAAGTTTATTTACTAGTATAATACATTTTAACAGAAAATTAGCTAGAATACTTTTCCATTTTTCATGCAATATTATAAATATTCAAGGTTAGTTTTATAAGTGTCAACAATTTTCTCAATGGCGTTTGAAAAATGTCTTTCACGGCCTCCATCCCCATATTTACACATGGTATAAAGCAGCAACTAAATTGACACCATGTTACCCGTACTTCTGTGATTGGGAATCACCGCCTATGACAGTAATCCTATCTCGATACCATCTGAAATAATAAATCTTAGTGAAGATATGAATAAATTATTAAAAATAAATTTAAATTCATTCTATTATTTGTTCTATCGTTATCTTGTAAACGCTTTTCGAGGTATTCTTTAAGTAGGACTAATATAGTGCCATAAATTAGAACATATTTAATTAGAATTAAGTTAACAAATTTTCCGTTTGTGGAAAACCTTTCCAGGTACAATTCATGGTCTATGGAACTAATATAATTAAGTAGTTAAAGATACAAAATATAAACATTAAAATAGACGCATAAAAGTCCAATCCAAGTACAAATATAGCACGCGTTTGATTTCTACTGTGGTATAAGCTGCATTTTTTACTACCTAAACCTGAAAAAATGTGATCATTCTAACTAAAAGTAGGGTAAATGTACAAAACAAGATAGTAAAACCCTTGAGCTATTTTATAATTAACTACAGATTCATCTATATTAATTGTATAATATTACATTCTACTGTATTCTATGAATTAAAATGCTTTAATATATTCTCCGAGTAATAATATTTCAGTCCAGATGAGCTCTCATGAATGTCTAAAAATGTTATATCATTGTTGCGAGCACATCGTCAGTTAGTTCATGTTACCTCCTTTAGTCAAATAATGCAAACTTTGTCTTCAGATGAGTATTTATAGCTTCAGATTTTAGTACGTCTAACTTGCCGCTGTATAAACATAAGTCTAGATCCCACTGCCTCATACTACTTTACAATATCCACCAACATACACTTGTCAGTAAACTCGGTATGGATCTCTAAATGATTATTGGCTTAGCCTTAGCAAAGAGGGGCTGAAAAATGTAATTCCCCTGTTAGTCTCTCTCTGTCTGTTTTTTATGGACGATATCTCAAAAACTAACCGACTACCTCGTTGTATACATATATGAGCTCTATAAAATGTGTAACCTCGAAATACTTAATACAAACCAAACTGTGAATATTGTATAACAAAGGTGTATTTCGAAAGACAATTTATTATTTAAATTATATTAATATATATAATGTACATGGTATAATGTATAAATGTGTTATAACGATTTATAAGACTTATTACAGCAGTAATTATGAAAATAAAGACGAACAGTATTTACATTACATTTCTCAAACACTGCAGTTTGTATACATGAATCGCATTATTTTTTAATCTTCTTTAAATAAAAAAATGCCAAACCCAATACTTTCACGAAAAAATAATGCTTGGCATAAAAATATTGTACGTTTCTTTTTGTATGGTACTCTAAAAACAATAATAAATGTAAACATGGAGAATATTGACATGTAAAAGGAAAAGCCCTCACTCACTCATCACTAATATTCCAACTTTCCGATAGCTCAGAAGCATTGTCATAAATATCAAACATCCATAGGGTTTGAAGTGAAGCTGCAAATTCTTGAGTACTAAGCATTTCGCTTCAATTAGAGCTCAACAGATTTTCGGGCGTGTGATATTGAAATTATCCTCAATAAAACTGTTCTGTCTAATCACTTCACTACTGTGTTCCTTCAGACACTTTTACATTACAAAATATCAACCAATGTAATAGCATTGACAGATTCTATGACCATCGCTTATCTCAAGAATGCCCGGAATTCCATTTAAGAACGAGTTGCTGTGGCGGCTTGATATACTCTGGGGAAATAAACGAGTGTGAAGCAGCTGGTTGCAGCTAACAGCCAATAGCTTTGGGAATTTACTCTGATCAAGTCAGTGATCCTGTGGAACTATTTTACTACAAATGGTGAGAATACACTAGTAAATTTTGTTATAATTTTATTATCCAAGAAATATTCTCTTGTCGTTTGAAGCTCTACAAGTATTATTTCATTCTATGGAAGTAATCATCTTTATCATAAACACATATTATGAACAGTCATTTTATACAATTAATAACTAGGAAATATCTGTTTTTTTTATTAGGTTTCACATATTTTACAATGTAACGGTCTCTAAAGTTTTATTTACAAACCATATTTAAACATTTATTTAAAAACTGTGTTTAAATTTACCAATTACTTTTTTCTACAAAGTCTGCTGTTAGTACATTATTCTTACCCTAAAGTTGAATATCAATAACCAGATTCTATTTAATTTTTTTAAACTAAAAGCTGTTGGGTTTCTTTATAATGTCTTATATTCATTTCCTTGCAAGAACGTATGATTTATTATTACATGTTTCAAACATCCTAAAACCTAAATCAGTAAATATGGTTTTTATGAACAGTCGAAATGTGAAAAGTAAATAATTACAATGATACTAATAATTAATAATTAGATACTTCTGAAACATACAGTTACAATGTTAACATATCAATTGTTGTCCACGCATAATGGTTACCAAATACAAATATTAAAGTTTTGTATTCAATGTAAAATTATGTGTAGTTATATTTGTTATTTTACCAATATACGAGTTTTTAATGGTGATAAAAACGTATATTACACAATATACAGGTTAATGAAATATAATAGGTTAACCATATAATAAATCAAGATGGTGCGGAATAAATGATTTTGTTTTTACAAATCATTTTTTACTTTCCACCATTTTTCTGTTTACATAGGCCCCAAATGTACGTGAAACCGGAAGTGCGATCTAAACGTGTAACTGAAGTTTAAATTAAATGATTAATATTCCTTCAGATTTTTTTGCCACATTAGATATATTGTTTACCGTTAACAAAATCTTATTCTATTAATAATAGGATAATGTTATTCGAGGCTATATTTGTAATGTTTCCTTTAATGGACATCTATGACGTCTCTTTACACCTGTGACATTTTAAAAATTCAAAAAAATATCAGTGTAAGGGACATTAATAATTTTCTACTTCTTAATATTTTTGGCTTTCTATAATATTACTATGCTTCACGACTAGTCTGTCCACTAAAAAAGAAGAACATTTTAAAATTAGTGTGAAAAACTTGTACACATAGTGGACTTACTTTGTATGTTAAAATTCTGTAAGATATATCCTAGTAGGACATTAAATATCATGTATACGTGCGTAATATATCTAGGTATCCAAGTCATAGGGCTCGCAAGGAAAGTTTGATCGTCGCATATACCTATAGTTATACGCATCAGTAAATAAACAGTTCTGACACATCATGTATTACAATTTTACAATATATTATCATTATGTGGTTATACACTATATTAACACTGTACAAACATAGGGGGATTGACAAGTCTACATCAGAACCGTAAACGAGAGAGTAAAAAAGAAGAATATTTATTTTTGAATCACTACGAAGAAAACTTGAAGAGGCTGGACCACAAACTAGCAACTAAAAATATCTAACGTCATTTACTTACCATGAGATAAAGATAAAATAATATAACAAACAAGAACGTATCAAAAACTTTATTACACTCTGTGCTGAACAATCAAATGACTTAGTATACCATATACTCCACTGTAGGGCCATAAATTAGAATAAATATTGTCAAAGGTACAAAATAATGAATGGAACTTTACACATAAAAGAAGATCGTTGGCTAATAAACATATTCTCAATACACTATGAAAATAAATAACTGAACATAACATAGCTATTTTAAATCCCTGAATATAATATAGGGATCTACTACTCTCAATAACTAACCTGGACTTCCCGTGAGACATGAACGGAGAGCGTGACGCAATTTCTCGACACGAGTCAGAATATCTTCAGACATCAATCTACTTACCAAAGACTCTCATTTCACAAGACCATCGTTAAACTAGGATGATTGTTTAATACTACTAGTGGATTACAAGACATGTTCCAATAATTAATTTAATTTTGAGTGGCCTTCAAAATCAAGTATTACATCGTCAGGCAACTTTACAAAATAGGGTGATTGTTGTCCATGAGTTTCAAGGCATTTGCTCACATTGAGTTCAAAATCAATATCATAAGACAATCTTTTCCATTCTGATAATCGCAATTCTGAAACCTCTCATCAATATTGTAAAAGTTATGAAACAGGCCCAGATAACAGGCCCAAAGATAACAGGTTTATTCAAATACAACCTACAGTTTAAACACAATAAATAAACACGTGGAATGTTTGGAGGGAGAAGACAAATTCATGTGGAAGAAATAGGAATATTTAGAAATTTATATTGTTTAATGATTCAAGAAATCCGTAACACTGCGTTCGAGATCTACAATCTAATTTTTTGCTAATTTTAAGTTATTTTGAGTTTTAAATCTAGGGTAAAGTACACAATATTAAAACAAATGAGATTTCAGTTGTGGATTATCGAGTACCAAATGAGGTCTGCATTGTTTAGTTCGCTTTTAATTACTTAATTAGTGTTTATTTTATTACGCGTATGTCTAAGAGAGATGGAGCTGAAACACCATTGCTGTGATTTCTAATGCTTTGGTATTATTTGCGTATTTTGTTAATCGCATTAATTGTATAAAAGCCGAAACTAATTCGCTAATAATAATACAACTAATTCTATTAATATGCATTTATCATAAATCACAATAAGATAAGTTTGTGTACTGAACAAGTGTTTTTATTGCTAGAAGTAGCCTTTTATTAATTTAGTATTTATCTTTTGGAATAACATTTAACTCTTTTATTACAGGTGAGGGAATTCATTTGTGCGAGTCCGAAATAATCACGAAAAGTAAGTAAATAATTTTTAACTATTAAATGTAAAAGTTGTTTCTACATTGAATCCTCTATGAAACCCTTTTATTGTCCGCTCTTTGCACTACATTCGATCGCTTCTTGAGTGAGAAAACATTACTTCAGTATAACTTGCACGATAGGTTTTATTCAAACATATTTTTCGTTAATAGCATGGTGGAAAATAACAATAAATGTAACATTATTATTCATATGTATTGCGCTATGAATAGAACACTACAAGTTTGTTTCTAATAAAATGTATTGTTATGAAGAAACCGTTCAAAATAGTTTAAGGGCTATGTATATTATTTGTCAAGTAGCTTTATATTGTTATGGGTGTGTTGCAAATATAAAAACTACATTCATAGATTTTATTTATTAGTTTCCGATACACTTTGTATTGATGAAAGCGGAGTATCCAAAGTGCACAGCAGGCCGAAGTAATTTATAAAGAGGACAGGAATTTGTATTTACATTATTATCTAAACAAAAAGGATATTGTTTACCTTTCTATTAAATATTTTTAATATTAACAAAGAACGTACATACGGATTGATTATTACGTCAAAGTAAGTTTAGTAATTACCGTTATTATTTAGAACTCCACAGTTTGGGTTATAATTAATCAAGTTTTTTTAGATAAAAATAAATACAAATAAACTTTATTTCTATATAGATATTGAGAAAGGTAACACAGAAGGACATTTATTATAAATAAAATTTTAATTATGCTTTTTTTAGCTAAAGAGTGAGAGCTGAGAGAGTAAGGCCAAGTCAGTAATGTGGAAAATCTGTCCCAGACAGGTTGTGGGTTGAAAGAAACGAATTATTCGCTCCGGTTGAGCTTTCTTCGGACGAATTGTGGACCTATCTTGTGTAGTAGTAGATCTAAACATCTTCCACAGCTGTTGCGTATCACATCATAATGACTTTACTAATGTATAATTTTGTTATTTTAAATAATGAATTGAAAGTTGAAAAGTTGTTAAATATTGAAAACATAATAATTTATTTATTACACATTTTTTTAATCATTAAGTAAGTTCCATGAATTAGGGTCTTAAAATCTCAAAAATGTGTTACCTTAGTTTACACGCTAAATTAGGGGGAAATATTGTGCTTTTGTCGTACTGTTTCCAGGGTCATGCTCAGTGAATCTAATTAGTTCTCATTCAATCTGAGTTGGAAAATTAGTTAAAAGTCATAGCTCACTTTCCAATTTCAACTTTAAAAAACAATTGTAATGGTCGCTATTAGAGTATAATATAGCATCTTTAAAAATTATACAACCACACATCCAGAAGTAAACATTGTATTTCAAAACTCACACTATGATGTTTAGGATTTTGTTCCATCGTTGAATAAGAGCCAAAAGTTTTGTGCAGCTAAGAGTCCATCTCTTTTCCTTTACCGTAAGTTTGTCTAACAGATAGTGTAAATAAATTAACACATTGAACGTAATTTGTTAAAGTTTATTTTTTACATTGTTGAACTGATATGTTATAGAGAAGAAACTTTTGAGTGAATGTGTACGGTGGGACGAAACTTCAAATAAGTCAAGCAATTGTTATCAGATTTCAACATTTTTATTTATTTTGTACTTTTTGCAAGTGACCACTTTTCAAAATACTCCAATTACCACCTCTTTATAATCTAATGTGCAAATTTATCTGTTATTAATGGATAGTGTTACTGTAGGGTTTCAATAAAATTGTTTCGATTGTTTTCAAAAATAAAATATTTTTAATAAAAAGATATACGTATAGGCAGATAGACAGTAAATATGGACACGCTGTATATTTATAAAAACAGTCACATTTGGTTGTACCAGTAAACAATCTTGCCAAGAGATAATCTTGCTTAATATTTAAATGTTTGTTTTACTTAAAGACGAAATGAAACCTGATATGCTTCTTTACTATTGTTTGGGAACTTTATTGATATTCAAGTTCATAATAGCATTTTATAATACAGTAGTAATCAATATAATCCATCGTTTAACGGCTTCTTTATCAAAGCCTATCAATAGACTTGATGGTAAATTACTCGATGTTTTAAACACCCCTCTCTCACTAAATAAACACTATAGAACGTCTTTAAAACAATTTCAATTCAATTAAACAAAACAAAATAGAAGGTACAGGTAAAGGCTACTGGCTAATGGATATATACATGTTAAAATGTTTAAACTCGATGGCGAAAAAAGAGACAATAATTCATTCTGGTCAGTCAGTGGCGTAGAAGATGTGATGGTGAGCGGGTGGAGTGGAGTGGTGGGGGAGACGTAAGTCAGTTTGTCACACCTTCCATTACTCTCAATCATTGTCAACTCTTATCTCTTTAAAAATGCTTCTTTTCTAATAGCATAGTCTATTAAATTCAATTCCAACCACTCGTTTTGGGTTTGAAAAAATATTGTTAGTACTTTTTATGCAAACTAATTAATTGTATAAACGGGATGCAGTTCGATGTTTTACTTCATAATTTAAGAATAACAAACTAAAAGTTTATCCTAGTTGTATAACATTTTATTATCTCTGTTAATAAAAAAAATCTTCTAATCGTTTCCGAATAAAATGATTTAATAAAGAATAGAAACTCGGAAATTTGTTATTGTTATTGTACACTGTTTGTTTGATATCCATCCGCACCACTAGTATATCTGGCTCATTCTGTTACTCATAATATGATTTCGGACATTCACCCTCGTTGTTCTTTTAATTAAAAGTGAATCGCCAAATAAACTCTACAGTATAAATATGGAGAACGGATAGATTAATTATTTTTTTATAATGTTAATTGGAGTCCGAAGAATATTTGTTTATAAGAATGTAAAATTTGGAAAAAAAAACTTGGAATACTTTACAATTCGTAAACATAATAACATTGTTTATGTTTAATATTCCAAATTATACTGGTATGAAACAGCTTTTGACATTTTCATCTCAAGTTCGTTAAAGAGGCTCTAAAGTATTATCTTTCTGGAAATGAACTGGATTTCACCTAAGAGACAGGATATTTGATGATATAAAAATTTTATAAGATACGTGCAGTTACTCTTGGTTATAAAATAATAAGGATTGACAGAGAATGTACGTATACTTTCTTTATCGGAAAGAAAAAAGTTAAATAATCAGAATAAAATAAAGAAATATTATTCCGAAAGTGTATTTGAACGGGCGAAAAATACCATTTTTACCGTGTTCGGCTTCTCAAAGCTACGTATATATATATATATATATATATATATATATATATATATATATATATATATTTAACGTACATCATAATGATAGGGTTCGTCTGTATACCTATATACCCTAGTTTCGAAAATAACAATTTTAACTGCCGATTATTTCAGACCGTGAGACCTAATATCATTTACTTATAAACTAAAACCTGTATTACTTTTGAAATCTCATTTTTTGTACTTTTTAGAACGGGTGACCAATACAGAGGAAAGCGATGACTTTCTCACCTCCAGCAAATTCAATGTATTCATAACATATCCTACTTACTGAGCCTGTTTTAGAGTCACAAATAATAATACTTAGTATTATGTAGTTATTCTCTCCAAGGCTTTTTGGAAAGTGATAAAGTAAAACTGCATTATGTAGGCTATTTGAGGTTTGTTTCGCAACAATAGCGTACTCGTGATATCGACTGCACCACTTGGCTCGAACCTGGGCCAGCGCATGTGTACAAGCAACACTTCCCTGTACACTACACATGGGAGCACGTCCACACTAGAACCGTGTAGTTACGATCAGTATTTCTTCAAATAAAGAATCACTGACGCTTCTAATATGGAGCAGTCTTTACTCGGTTGAACCGTGAATGGGGTAGTCTACTTGTAACAGGTGGTAGGAGGGAGCATTGTTGCAGACTGAAACCCCCTCTCCAGACTTCACACTACCTGATTCGGTCTGTATTAAGAGACCTTGAGTACGTGCGTCAGACAGATTCGTCGCCTAAACTAGCGTTCTGATAGACTAATGTATAATCGATTCACTGCTTTCTTTCTCCTTTTTTTCTGTTATCACTGCTATAAAACCTAACTTACTGAAGTAGTATGTTAATGTACCATGTGGCAAAAGATATCTCGAGAAAGATTTCATCTGTACACTTCGAATTTTGCAACTTAATTGCTACATATACAAGACAGAGTTTCTAAATGGTGCATGTCCGTTCATCCATGGAATTTGTTTCATGCCTATCTCCCAGTAATCGAACACAATTTATCGTGGTGTTATACATTTTGTAACTTATAACGATAAATAACAAACTTTAAACAAATAACTGTGTTGTATAATGCTCTTGGTTCTAAGGAGTTAACACTTATATGGGTTCATTCTCACCAGTGTAGACTTTATTTTGTTGATCTACCGTGAAGGTCTAGTATTTACACGTACAACATACTTTATTAAATTTGGTATATATAAGGCTACGTGGATTTCATTACCTCACATTTTAGTTTCAAGCTTTAGTGTTAAGCATTATGGCTAAGGATATTTCGGTACCTGAGAAATAAGGTAGATTTCAATTCTTAAAACGTATTATAGTTTTTTAAATGCACGTAATCTAAACAATCAAAGTCTGTTGAATTCTTAGTAAAAACACTTATGGCGTAATGTAATGGAGAACTAACACTATGAACTTTTTTTAAACATAAGTAGACATACATCCGATCCATCTTATTTCAGTGTTCATGTTTAAAGAGATTAGAGTTTAAGCGGCTTTCAGATAGATCACATAAGGTTTTGTGTATGTAAAAGCATTTTTTCGAATAGTCTAAGTTATATTTCGAATTACAGCTAAGTTTGCCTTGTTAGTCCTTGTTATAGAATGTGCATGCATTATGAAGGTCTCGGTGACCTACCTAGGTCAAAACGCGTCTAATTATGGCCCGTGTAATCAACTTGCGGTGAAAAATACTTTCATCGCCATAGTTGAGTTTGCTTTGTAATATCAAAAAATTTAAAATAGAAACACAAAAATAGGACTGTGAATTTTACATTTCTTCTATTAAGAACATATATAAATATATAGGACTCGAAAACCTACTTCGGTTACCACCCATGCGATAAACCACGCAATGTGATTCAATTGACAAAAATTGTATCAATTGTAGCAGTGAAAATGTAGCTTAGGAAATATTATAAATTATTATTTATAAGATATGACCAAGCCAATATATTAGCTCTTAAAACAAAACCACCAGCTAGATTAAATTCGACGAATAGTTAATTTAATTTATCAAATTTTTTAAACTTTCTCTGTTAGGAAACGGTAGATGTTTAATTTTTTAACCGTATATAAATAATTTTTTTTAGGTTTTATTTATATATATTTATTTATTTATATGTATGTATATATATATTATATATATAAATATGTGAAATTTAAGGCTATTGCCATTTATACAATTTAACCTATATAACATATGTATATTCACACACACGGATTCAGTATGCAACGTGACAACCTGGAAACTATACTTAACCGGACGCTGCAACCAGAGGTACTAGTGGAAGTGATGCTGTCATCGAAAGCTACATGGGACGCCACCAGCACTTTCGCCATGGAAGTGCTGAAAAAATTAAGGTCCATTGAAAGACAGAGAAATAGACTCCGCAATAAACTAGACGAGAAGAAATGACTTCAACCACCTGATAAAAAAGCAGAAATGCTAGATCCTCTCCCTGCGAAATAATGCCTAACGGCGGTTTCCACAGGGACTCAGAGGCAGAAGAAATGGGTTTTATGGTTCAGACCTGACAGTTTTAACCAAAGGTAACCAAAGGAGGGAGGTTTTAGTCGGTAGGTGCATCTTGCGAATCCGACATTATCCTCCGACATTAACCGGGATGTCTTGGGAATATTTACCACCTCATCACCCCCCCCACAAAAACACACACATACATACATACACATATATATATATATATTTATATATATATATCACATATGTGTATATATACACACAAATTTATATGTACAAAATTATTTACATTTGGAACATGGTGTTTTCGTTGCGATATATATTGATAGCTTTCCTGTTAAATAATGTGCATACTAATTGATTCACCCTTGCACTGATTGTAACTGTGGTTTTCAGTTTTCTTGTAGACAAAGGTTTTACAAGGCTGATAATATAGCCTTTCAGTAGAGGTCATGACAAAGTCTTGTTTGTCAAAGGGCGTTGTCTCCTATTGCAGACTGGTCGATAACATTAAGACATTGCTCTAGTGCCCTTAAGAGCTCAGAATATTCTAATTATGATGTTGCTGCATTTTGCTATCGTATCATATTAATAATCTCTATCTATGTAACTCTAATAAATTAATTGTTATAATATAGAATACACCTATTCTTCAAAATATAACCTATTTTCGAAACTTTGCTAGTTTTTTATATTATAAAACAATGACCATCTACAATACATGTCAAAACGTTGTTTTGCCTTATTTTTTAAATTTTATTATTTTTACAATGATTCTTAAGCTGGTTCTCAAAATTCAAAATAACTAAGTGAGATAAAAAATTAACATTTTGTCAAAGGATGAAAGAGGACAACCCTATATAAGAATAAAGTTAGTCATCGTTAAAATTATTATATCCTAATGTTCTTCAAAGCGACTATTTTGTTAACATTTCGTACAGTAAAACAGTCTTTCTAACTCATTATGCAGAACGAGGAGCACCAACTACATACAGCTGTTCTTTGTTACCCGATATGTCAGTGGCATTCATAATTTATGCGTGATACAGCCGCAGGCATCTTATGACTTGCAGAATCATTGCAAGCAGCATGATTTATGCGTCAGGTTATTCTTGTAAGCTTTGTTCCGCAAAGTTTATGCATGGCAGTCAGTGAAACAGTGTACATGTTTGTGCTGCTTTACATCTCTACATTTGTTTACATCTTTAAATTTCTACATCTTTGAAGTATAAAGGTCAAAGTAATAAACTTTTCTTAGTTCATGTGTAAAGGAAAGTTGAACTGTTAACGAAGTATGCTGTCATACAGTCTCTACAGAATCAGACCCCCATAACATGAGGTATTTTGTTCAAAACCATTAGAATATTTCATCATCCTCCTAAAGCATTAGACGGGGTGCTACTTGTTTTTTGAATTCCATAAAATTTGTGGTGGTCTAATAGAGTTTATTTTGTTATCAGACACTTGTAAAAGTATATATTCGAAGATCATGAATAATAACGACCATGCAGTTACTTGTTTAACGAAATTGGAGAACAAGCAAATAATCCCAATTTCATTAAGATAACATTCGTCTTTAACATCATTGACCAAATGCAATTATTCACTTCAATTTTACATTATAAAGCAAACTAATGATATCTGATTAAGGCAGATATCTAGGAAAATAAACATGCATGAGTCCACATAAGTCTGTAATTTTGAATGGACAAAAGACAAAATACTGTACTGGGAAGGATTAACCTTATCGCATATTTAGTTTCTTCATCAAATTTATAGCTGTATTACACTTACATAAATATTCAAAATTGTACAGTAAGTTATATACAAAATAGTGGAATTTGATATATTTTGGTATTCAGTCCAAAAACGTTCTTCAAGCGCTAAACATGCGTAATGTACTTCAAGAGCACGGCTCTTTTAAAACATCAATGAGGGAAAACAAATGTCCAACAAAGGCCTCTCGATCGATCTGTGACCTGGTACTTCAAACACAGCGGAATACCAATTTTAGAAGCTCAACACAGGCTTTCATAACCCCTTTGATACTTTGATGTCTAGTCTTACTAGCAATTACTAAATGGTTTGATTTGTTAAGTGCCTTTCATTACTATGCTTGTGACAAGAAAACTGCCGTAGAATGATGACTTCAGTACTGTTGCTTGACGGAAACGTTAACGAAATCTTATTAGTAACAAGAAAGTTCACAAAAATCACAAAATGACATTTTGGTTTGGTCTTTTCACAGTGCAGCTCGTTCCACAGGGTAAGAAACCGTTACACAATTCAACAGGCATGAAAATCCATATTTTTGAATCATTGAATCATATAAACGAATCTTGCAGTCATTTTGTCGAGGTAAAGATTATTTAGGAAGGTGGGATGTGTAAATTATAATATTATGTAATATATTTGAACGTTTGTTTGAAGTTCTAACGACATTGTCTGAACGGAAAAAAACCTTTTTAACTGTTGAAACGGCAATTCTTGACAGAATTATTTTGTTTATCGGCTATATAGTTTACTTCTTAGCATAAATTAGTGCAATAACGTTTCTTGATTTTCCATAATGGAAAACCATTGTATTATTTTAGGAAAATTAATTTTATAGCTAATTTAGTTCCACGCATTGTTAATAAATAATGCTTACGTTTGGAGTCATTTTAAATTTACCTTACTTATTTATTTTATACATAATTAATCAAATTTTTATTATTTAGCTTTACTAAGCATCTAAAAAATTTGTTGAGAGTTCACAAACAAACTTTTGGGTACGGTATAGTATTAATATCAAAATATAGTATAATTAACAGCGATTAAGAGTATAACATCACGAAAACTCTCTTTTAACACGTCTTTTAAATATGACGCGAAAATAACACAAACTACAAAGCCACACGTGATCTTGCGGCAAACTGTACGCCTAATTAGACATTCAACATTTGTTGTTGTTTCTCCTGTCAGGAAAGCAATCACGGAAAATTACCTTCGTTTAAGCCAAATATTGATAACCGTTTAAAATGTTTCAATATGCTTGCTTTCTTATCACACAGCAGTGTCAATATTCGGTTATGGTGAGATGTCTTGCGCAGAGTGTATTGTCCTTTTGTAAGTTTAAGATAGTCTTTAATTATTTTTTATTACTGGACTTTAACAAGATTACTGGAGTTCTACACACCCTGTAATAATGTAACTTCATATATTATATTGATTTTATTCCTATTCATTTTACATTATATTATCTGAATTTATTTCTCAACATGTTAAAGGATTTTGCATCAAATAAAAAGATATTGGGAGTGTACTTTGTTAAAGATATTTTACTTTTCTTAATACTTAAGGTCCAAAGAGGATTAATGTCCTAAGCTTAGCGGTATATAAGTTACTAATAGAGTAACTAATGGGAGTGAAAATATAACAAATTGTACACAGTCATGAGAAGAATTTTCAAAATGTTAACCAGCAAAGTTTTAACATCACATTCAATGCGTTCCTAATACTTCTTCACTTATTGCAAACAACTGGCCAAGCAACAACTGACTTGCTGCGATGATGTAAAAGGACTTAAAAGGTATGCTAAGTATGTAAAGTGCTCAAATCCATAAACCGCTGCCAAGCACTTAAACCAAACTCTCCTCTTCACCACCAGAGTGCGGAAAGTTATAAATACGGTTTATTAAAATTTGTTAACAGTAAATCTATGATAAAATACATGTCTTCGATCATTCTGTCTGAACATGTAAACACTATTCGCCACTACAGAATTGTGTATAGCATTCCAAAATGAAAATGGGGGTTTTAGTTATGCAGTATTGTTTGAAAAGCAATTTGAATTGGTAGTTATTGGTATATTATATCAATAAATAAAAATTTATATTTAGAAAATTAAAAAAGTTTTATAAATTTTACACACAAAAATAAAATTGATTTAATTATGTAAATTTAAACTATAAAAGTGATGCTCCAGTTTTAGTGAGGATTTTATTACTTTTCGACCATTACGCTTTTATAAAACTTTTAATTTTATGTTTTGATAGATTGTATCTGTCATCTTATTCAGACGTAAAAAAGTGTAGGCCCTAAAATGTCAAAATGGTTCTCAAGTGACAGTTAAATACGAAAAATAGTCTTGGAAATACTAAAGCTATACTTAAAAATTGACAATTTATCAGACAAAATGTTCTTAACCAGGCACTTTGGTAGTAGGTCTCAGGAATAAGTTAAATGTAAAAGGAATAGGTTACTTGAAGAAGAGGGTACATTCCATGACTAAAAACGTTGCCTTTTTAGAAACTTTATAACAGAGCAAAATATGTGTCGTGAAATCAGGTCTTAGATAATTTAAAGTAACAGTTGGCTGAGCATTAGCGAATAGATTTATTATTTAAACACTGATATGAAACCCAATTTTATTAACAAAAATGTGAATGTATCATGAAGCAAAATTCATTATCTATATCTATGATTGTATATGTACTGTATAATTTAGAAGCTGAATTTTTCACCATCAGTCCGAAAAAATCCGAAAACTTCCAGTCCACGTAGCTCCTGGACCATTAGAGATATAGAAAAACTTTCAGAAGCAAAAATGTCTTATTTTGTAGAGTAGAATCTAAAAACAACATAAAATACAGGGTGTTCCATAAAAGATTTTAAAGTTGGCCACCATATTGGAAAATGGCGGCCATCTTCAAAAAATGTAAAAGTGTATTCCTGAGTGAAACTTAAAATTGAGCAAGTTCCAAATTTAAAGTGTGGTGCTAAGTCATGTAATTAAAAAGTTAGCTATTGGATCACTTTAAAAAACTCACCCTGTATAACATATTCACACCTGTAAAATTAGATTAGTAAAACTTATCAACACACTTATAAAATTATTTTTAATCAATCAATAGCATTGTAAACAATTCGGAGTGTTTAAACTTAAAAATAAATATTTACATCACGCGATACTAAAATACATGGCTAAGTTAATTAATCTAACCTTCCTCTAATTAGTTTTTAGAACAAAATTCGCAGTTGTATAAAATTTGTAAATAACTTCATTTGTTCAATAAGACTCTTGATAAACACATCAGCAAAGTTTGGTTTTGATTCAGTAAACTTCATCGTCACATTTCCATTTATTATAGAATTCTTAAAATTTTTTTATCTTTTGTCAATGTTTTTAGTTCTTAAATTATTTTAGATTGGGCGCATGAAAAATTATTTGACTAAGTTATTAAAAGTTATTAAGTTATTTTAAAAAATCAGTGTTTCCGTGAAATTTAATTTCTACATTGACAATAATGAATTATATTATGTTGCATGTTCAACAATGGAATGTGAAAAGAGTCGAAGGTTGTTACTTATTATGCTGTCCTGATATATTTTTATTTCTTGCCGGGAGAAATTAAAATATCTTTTTCGTATGATTTTTGTCGTTCTATCTATCAATAATGAAACTTTTTTGAAATTTGAAATTTATTAATGGCGCCCTTTAGTGACATATGGTGTAGTGTAGTCCTACCTTCTTTAAATACATAAACATTACACAATCAACAATCAGTATGACGTTACTGCCTCTGACATTACTTTTCAAAATAAACATGGCACTACGAAACTTATTGAGATATTAGTAAATTACTAAGAGATTACTTGTCTTAAGTCGTTGCGCTTTTAAACTACATACAGTTTAGAATGTATTGTGCTATATAGGTAAAACCTTACATATTCTCATTTAAAACAGCAATTTTATCCTATTACTCCTTACTCTGGATATTGCGTGAAGTGTATTTGATTCACGTGAGAGAAATCATATCTATATAAATCTATCATCATTGATATTCTAGGTACATCTACATTTATTATATCTACTGTTTTACGAGTAACTTTACCATTTCATGATTTAGACTTAGACATGGGATGAAATTATTACCTTAAATATTCTGGATTCATTTTAGATATCTCAGATAATTTTGAAATGTCAAAATAATGTTGTACACAAGAACTAAAACAGTGGGCCAAAACTACTGGAGGATAATCTGGGGTTTTTAGCGATATTGTAAAGATTAATTATAGCTACTTCCTAAATCCAGATAGTATAAGAGATAGTAGTGTACTAGTAAGCTATCGACAACGTAAGAACGGAGTGAGGTTGGAGTAGGAGCGAGAACGATGCGATATCCGGGTTGGAATATGGCCAAAGTTGACACGAGTTGGAGCTTAGATTTTCTTAGAGGAAACGCATTGCGTGAAGTGTAGTTGTTTCAAAACTATACTTGTTTCCCCTCCGGGAATTCCTAATCCAAGGTTTACGTGCAAGTAATATTAAACTTTATTAAAAAACTTTGTTGGAGATTGCATTTTCATTCACTGTCACCAGTATTATTATTAGTATGATTATTAATAATGTTTAATTGGACTCCACAAACCAGTTTCAAATGTCAAAATATAAATTGTTAATCCGATTAAATAAAGAAGGTTCATGTAGTCAATCATAACTATGGAATGGTATGGAACAAAACAATATTAAGACTTTTAAATATTACAGACTAAAAATGAATAACTACGTGTACAGTAAAATTGAGGATACAAATTACAAAAAGGAAAACAAAATGTAATATGCTCACTTTAAAGATGTCATGTTGCTACATACACTGTTTTTTTCTACAATATGCAGAACAATCTAATAATTTTTAATATGTGTTTTATTAAAACCGTACAATTTTCTGTCTTTCCGTCTGTGAGATAACTTTTGGTACAAATGTTCTAAATATTCGACACTTGCAAATAACAATGGAACGTACGTTCCTATTAGTGTATTTACTGATTTGGGGTTAAAAGGTCAATGGATAGCAAAATTAAAAATTCTAAAACTTCTACAGTGGTTTGGTAACGTGATCACAACAAATGAAACTCATAAGTAAGCCATTAGCAATGACACGTAGAATATTGTATTACCGACATGGTTTAGAAAAAATAATGTGTTTTGCAATTGACATAATACAGCAACAACTCGTGTAATATACAGTTTTTGGATTAGTTGGTCTCACCTAAAATCAAACATTTCCACGTAACGTTCATTTTAGTTCTGTTCAGTCATACGATCGGGTTTTTTGTCTGTTTCAAATGACGTACTTTAATTTCATGCGCTTTTTCGAGTAACAAATATGTAAATTATCTACTGTCGTGCCACATATACTTGTTGGGTAAACAATGTTATTGTTCAATGTCTGGATCTTTTGGGTTTTAACTCAAATACCTTCTGAATTTTACGTGAATAGAAACACATATGAAGCTAATCATTACAAGAGATCTGTAAAGTTTATTGAGATATTTTAACATAATTACAATTCATCTTATTACCACGATCAGCATTTTAATTTAGAAACCCTGGTTCTTCAAGAGAGGTGGGATTGACTAGACTCTACTTAAATTTTGCGCTCTAGAGATTTCCTGAGGTTCATTTTAAATATTGGAAAAAATCCCGATATTTAAACTTTTTTCTCGCTGGAACAGTGGGGAAACTCTTGAACTTTCCAATTAAGTTTATTGAGCACAAGTTTCTTGACAGTGATAGTCCTAACCTTACTGTGGCCATACATAGTTGTTGTTAGTTACCTAATGTTACATTCTCATTGTCTTGACAGTGATAGTCCTAACCTTATTGTGGCCATATATAGTTGTTGTTAGTTACCTAATGCCACATTCTCATTGTCTTGACAGTGATAGTCCTAACCTTACTGTGGCCATATATAGTTGTTGTTAGTTACCTAATGTCACATTCTCATTGTCTTGACAGTGATAGTCCTAACCTTACTGTGGCCATATATAGTTGTTGTTAGTTACCTAATGTCACATTCTCATTGTCTTGACAGTGATAGTCCTAACCTTACTGTGGCCATATATAGTTGTTGTTAGTTACCTAATGTCACATTATCATTGTCTCGACAGCGATACTCCTAACCTTACTGTGGTCATATACAGTTTTCATTAGTTACCTAATGTCACATTCTCATTGTCTGGGCAGTGATAGTCCTAACCTTACTTTGGCCATATATATAGTTGATGTTAGTTACCTAATGTCACATTCTCATTGTCTGGCCAGTGATAGTCCTAACCTTGCTGTGGCAATATATAGTTGTTGTTAGTTACCTAATGTCACATTATCATTGTCTGGGCAGTGAAGGTCCTAAACTTATTGTGCTATATATAGTTTATTTTAGTGTTACCCATTTCCACATTCTCATTGTATGGTAAGTGATTGTCTTAACCTTAGCCTATCTTGTTAACTGCCAATAAAATGTTATAAAAAAACCTTCCTCTCAATTGCTTGAGATATTTTCTCAGTTTTTCTGTGGTTAGTTAAGACTCTTGATAGGATTTGCTATCTCCTTAAATTTATTCATCAGTATTATCATATTTATAGTTATAAAACCTCAATTCTGGAATATTAGGAGCTCTGGGCATCACCAACAGTCAGTATCTTTATAGAAATAACGATATATTAGTAATTGACAAAGATACGTGATGAATAATTGTTTAATAAATTAATCAATAAACCCATACAAAATGGAACGGAAGAAAATAATATCTATACTCAATCCTACATATCTAGAAATTAAATGTCGTATAAATTTTCAAGTGTCTAACTCAATTGATTAGTTTTGAATAAATAATGATGTCAGAAGAGAAATGGTGCCAGCAATTTGTACGCTACGCTGACGTTCAGCAATTAAAATTTTTTTATGTCTGGTACATTTATAAAGTATGTTAACGTATGTATTATACATGTATTATATAAATATTGAATAATGCCAAATGTTCGGAACAATACTGTTTCATTCAAAATTCATACATTCTAATTTATGTTTCATCACAATTACGAGTTTTTTTTCAAACTTTTGTGTGAAATATTTTAGAAAAATAATAAAGATAATATCTCATACAAAATAGTTTTTCTAGACATCTATTGTTGGATAAAACTTAACGAAAGTTGTCACGAATATTCTATGGCATAATTTTTTTTCTATAGCCCTTTCGATAGCAAGGCTATCTACATCAGGCACATCACAAAAGTAAATGACAGTAAAAATTGAAAGGAAAGTCGTCGAAAAAATAATAATGTATTAGTATTGGTTGGTATTCTCAATGTAATGGATAAATTAAGAATAGAAAATACAAGCTCCATCTTCAACAAATAACGTTAGGTGGATTGATTATCTACATCTTTTTAAAATAGACAGTGCAATACCAATCAAGTTGAATCAATAGGAAACAAGTACAAAGTCTGTGCGATTAGGTATTACTGAGATATGTTTGCCCAGGACAGCCTGACGTACCCAACATACACTAAGCGGTTTGCCAATAATGGCTTCTAACGTCTCTCTGCTGTTATTTGGCTGTAAGTTTGGCGCTTCACTGTAGCCATTATAACAATCATCTAAAAATAATACAATGCAATAGACAACGTGAATAGTAATTTACTTTCAAATATACGTTTAAAATTATAACATAATCCGGCAATGGTTAGCAGTTATGTTAAACGATAACTAAACTTTGCAGGTAAGAAATAAAATAATAAAAACTTTAATTCTGTTTCAAAACATAATATTATAGTCATTGCGTTCTGACAGTGTCATTGCTAAAATAATGTAAAAAAAATCGTGAATATTTATTACTCATAGCACTAGCATTAAATGTATTGTTAGTAACATGTTATATTTTTGTATAATTAATCCAATATTCCAAAGGCCTAGCACAAGCCATAACCACAGCCGACATGTAAGTGTTCTGGTCACACCGTGTCAAACCTTGCTTATGCAATCATCTCCTTGAAATATTTCGCCCTCGTTGTGAAGGACCATTTTAAGTCAACAGGTGTTAAACCGAAACAGCCAATAGTACGTAGTATGTACTATTTGGCGCTTCAGCGCCAGGCATACAGGCATACTGAAGGAGCGGAACTTAATCATTATTGGCTCAAGCCTAACCAACCACTGACCAGTTAGGATTAATATAGTTTCCCTATTAAGTTAAAACTTGTTGGCAATTCAATGCTGCCTTCTTTGCGAAGTTGTTTTCGTTCTATAGTAACAAGTAGTGAAACAGAAATTGCTTGTAATATGAAGTATAGTACTTCAAAGTTGTTAGTATTTTAGGTTATATTTTTAAAGAAATTTTATTTTTATTCTGTCATTAATATAGCTTTTATGTAATGATACATAAATATAAGAAAGAACACTTCCCAGCACTCTGACCTGTAGTCTTGCTGGGAATTTTCCATGCGAATAAGCTTTGTTTTTCTTGTATATTCTAATTATGTGGAATAAAGTGATTTGATTTGATTTGAGTACAATTCAATACTATAATACATGTAGAAGGCTTAGTGAACCCGCAAAAATCAAAATTTACAAGATACAGTATGCTTTACATAACACTTACAAAGTACGTGCCTGATATTTCAATTGCATAATATTTGTATATAAAAAGAGCAGATTATGGATAATAGTAAATTGTAAATAATAAAAATAAATTTAAATATTTGAAACAATTAGCAAGGGATTACTCTGAAGTACCATTTTGTGTGTTTAGCACCGAGAGGACTGTTTGAATACGTATTTATTGTACAGATCTTACATCATCATTTACAATGTTCATATTAGTTTGAAACTTCTTAAGCGTCTGCCTCCCAAACCCGATTTCTTACTTTGGCTATAGTGTATTTACTGCTTGTTATTTATTTAATGTAGGATTGAAACGGTGCTATATTGTTCATAATGAAGTATTACATAAATTCATGTGTTAATGCATAACCCTCTACAGCAAAGTCCCATTTTTCGATACAGATGGACATCCATCGTTAAGAATACACCAAAACATTTATATCGATTTAAATTAATTTTATATACTCAGGCGTAGGTTTTTTATGAATTACTATATCGAACTAGATGACTGGTCTCTGAAACTGTACTTACACTCGATAGTTATTGATAGGTTTTCTCAATCATTACTGTTGTTTCTCATAAGATTATGGAATATAGAATACTACTCGTGTGACTATAGAATGTTGTAAGTGTAATTGAATTTAATATCACTGTAAGTATGGATATTAATTTTATCATAAGTAAAAATAGAAAAGTATACTGGTTTTAGGAATGAAAGGTTGTATTATATTTACGTTTGGACATTGAAGTGCCAATTTTGATGTATTTGTCATGTACGAGTACATAAGAGTGATAGTATCCTGAAATGTTTATAGATTTTTTATTTTGCATGCATGTGACCTGAGAACTGTGTTTGTTGCGAAAACGTGACAAAAATTTTAACCAAAACTCACACCGAAGTTTTACAAAGTCGCAACAAAAACTCCGTCTCAACTTAAATACAGCTCTGCAACTACACACCTTTACTGCATCTGACTGTACGTGGCAAATTGTACAGTATTACATGTTTCCTTCTGCTGTAAATTAACTTTTCGTTTTAGTCGGGTTGTGTAATTCTCAGGCTTCTTCGTGTAACTTTAACAAGTAACGAAACGGAGGAAGAAATAAAATACTGTAACTTTTCCAGGCTCCTCTTGTTCTCTAAGATTTACAAAGAAACCGATCCTTTTATACGTACCTTTTATAGATATGTTATGATAATTTTGCAGTTTTGTATTTTTGTAAACTCTCTGACACACTGTACCCTATGTATATTTTCAACACCATTTTTCGACTACTTACTACGTAAATTCATAGTTTAAAACATAATTTAATAATCATTGATTTCGTTGTACTGTGATATATCGTAAATGGACTGTATTATTGTGCGTATATCAGTTGAGCATTGAATGGTTGATATCTTAGATTCATTTTTGCCCGTAAATCCTATGTTAACTTAGGCATTATAGATGTACATATACAGACTGTCAGAGAGCGTACAACTTGTGTTGTATACTACCTGTCATATATATACCTTGGATTACTTTAAAATTAGGAAAATGATAAGAATGATTTGGTTTTTGAGTAGTGTATAATTTAGAGAGCGCATTACCAAATATACATTGTATTGGTAAGAATCAGTCTTCTTCATAAACAATTACTAATCATTGTTTGGTTCATAGGTACCTAATCACCATTAATTGTTGAACTATACAAAAACACAAAATTTATAAGTCAAATCTTTTTTATTTTACTATCGATAAATAAGTACCTTAATATTTACACCTTAATATTTATTTACATCCGACAGTGCATAGATAACGTATGTTGGTAAATAAAAATAACTAAAACGTATTGAATTTAATGTTAAAGGTTCTTGCATATTGTTCAAGCTTATTTAGTCAGTTTTGTAAGGTGTTTAAGAGGTGCACTTGAAAGTAAACGTTACGGTATCTGGTGTAGGTTCTTTATTTTTATAATCGTATTTTAGAAAGACATTCCAGAGAACACTTAATGAGTTTGTTTGTTTATATAATAGATCCAAATATCAATGAACTTCAATCTTAACGCGATAACTATAACACAGGATGTAAAAAGAGCAAAGTTTACAAATAGGTCATAACTGTAACAAAGTACTTTGTTTCAAAGTACTCTTTACAACATATAGTGCTGCAGATCACAGATATTCATATAGTTGCAAGTAGTTTTGGCTAAGTTAAAAGTTCAAAATAGGTCTTAAGAGTTTGAGAAAAAGCTTTCTGAACCAATATTGACTGTATTTGAAGTGTTGTCAATCAGCTATGGACAACACAGCTAACTATTGTGATCCGTTCAAAGTGGTGTTTTTAAAGTAAAGGAAAGTAAAATGTCTTCTTTTACCAGGCGAAGTAAGCCCTCTCTAACTCTGGGAGGACCAATGGATTGAAGGTGACTTCTGAACAACCACTATGCTATTTTTGCTATTGGTTACATGTTGTTATAACCAATACAACAGTATATGTGCTTTTGGGTTGAGGGCATCAATGTTGTTTTTTATTGCTGAAAGTTTCCTTTATTTTACTGTTTCAAACTTAAGATATCAGACAACTGTGCTTAATACATAGCTATAGTGCTCCCTGACACTAGCCTCTTCGTATTTTTTATTTCCAACAAGGAAATGACGTTACTTTTAGTCCTTCAAGCACTTGGCTCACATGACGTACGAGCAACTGATCATGAGGTATTCCCCATATACATTATGTCTAGCTTAACTGAAACTGGTTTTTGCACCTAACACCTCAACCTACAGGTTAATGTATCTCCCCTGTTCCACCGAGTTTATTGGTTTGAGATTGCAAAAAAAAACAGTTTCAGTTATGCTAGACGTAATGTATATGGGGAATACCTCATGATCAATTGCTCGTATGTCATGTGTTACGGATTCTAGGGATTTATAGAGATGCCACAACAAAGCCAGAGGTTTTTGACAAAGTTCTGAAGTTTTCTGACCTCAACTCGTCTTATGCAGCAGCGGGCTGCGCAGAAAATGTAACTTCGAATATGTGCTACTTCCATGCTCTCCTTCACTCCTTATTATCTAGTTTTTTATGAAATGAAGGATCAATCTGATGATCAATCTTATCGGGTGTTGTTTGAGGGATATTTTAACTTTACAAGTTAAAAAAATCCAACCTCGCCTGCTGTTTTGTCATGGCCTTTAATGAGATTGCACTGTCTATCTTGTCTTGATTCAGTCAATGGGGGAGTTCCTCACCCGTCTCGACCATATTTGACCAGTTGTCTCATCAAAAAGTTGCTGATATCGTTTTATGACTTCTTCTTAATTAGTCACTTGTTAGTCCACGAATATTTGCCAAGACACCCTCTTGGGATGTGATTTCATAAAATGCTTTTAGCCCAAATAATAGTCTTCATAAGCTTTCCATTCTTTAGGCAGTTAGGAAACCATTCTTTGCCTAGCTCTTCTCGAACAGATCCCACCCTGCTCTTTTAAACGTGCAATATCTCTTCGAGAGAATAGTTTTAAAGCGTACTGTGGCAGTCACTGAAACGTTGTTAGCTCTGTGCAGGATTAGGTACACGGGAGATTTAACAAGCTTTACTGTTTGCTACGTAACTGTCTCACTAACAAACACGACTTTGAACAATTACATTCTTATTTATAAGTTATATCCCTATTTTTATAGTCTCCATCAATTTTCTAGGAGACTCCTTATCTGTACCTCAAATCAATATTTATTTAAAAAAGAGAACAAATATAGTTTATATTTGAACTTGATTTACAGAATATCAACTATGATTTAATGTTTCCTATTCATTATGGATAAACACAAACCAGTTGATTACGCTGTCTCTTAATTTCATCAAAATCACAATAGAGTATATTTTAAACATTAATGATTACAGTAAATTTAATAAGTGAAAAAGAATTTGGAAGCCACTTAGTAATTTCACAGAAATTGTATGACATTGTTGAATTTTCTCTCAAGTTTATGTGGATTATATAAGGAAATACACGGAATTATCAGAACTATGTTGTTTCTTGATCATAAATTATGGCTAAACATACATCACAAGCAAGGTTGATTGTAACAACGAACACATAACAAACTGTTCGTGGTCTATTGTGTGTGGTGAAAATACAGTCCAAAGGGAAAAAGAAAGGTTCCGTTATAGTATTTATTATACAGTAAGGCACAAAGGCAGTAGATAAATTTAATTTATAAGATGTCCTTTCTGGAAATTACCTCTGGATTTTTCTACACATAGATTTATTACTCTACTGTAATTTCTATGATTGATTTTATTTTTACAAAATTCTGCGAGAAAATTATTATACTTCATACATTTTTATTCATATATTTTAAAGAAGATTAAAATTATTTTGTATTTGGCCGTATCTGTCACATATGCGTTTAAATAAGCAAACTAACATATGATCGGAAGACCAAATACCTGTCAAACGACTTTTATTTACATTAAATTGTATAAATGGCAATTGCCTTATTTAATTTCAATAAACATTGAATCGCAAAAAGTACTTGCTCCGCCGGGAGTCGAACCCGGATCTCTCACTTGCCGGGTGAATGTGCTACCATTACACCACAGAGCGCTTACTTTTTCCGATTCAATTATTTTGTATTTGGCCGTATCTGTCACAATCGTGAGGTAAATGGTCTCCATCCCACCATTAGTTTGCACCGTAAAATATTAAAATCCATCCATAAAATTTAATAGGCTTATTCTACAAGTTAATTCTCCAAAATAAAATAAAACTCGTTTAAAATATTTTGTATACGCTTGAGAACTTTAGGCATTGAAATCAACGGACTTGATATTTCTCGTTAACTATGGAAATTTAATAAACAAGCAGAGCATACTATTTATTAATTGAAAACATGCCTTAGAGGAAAAATTACCAAGAATGACTAAACATTGCTATAAACTATTTATCCACATTTTATAGGTTGGTTAGAATGTTTGTATAGGCATGTGATTAAATTATTTTGTGTGAGTAGTTGGTTTGGTATAAAGTTTCTTATTTGCAGACAAAACGTACATTTACACTTTGAATCTTTAAATATTTACCAATTTTAATTACAACTGACTTGATGATGTATAAATGTATTCATTGTTTACAGCAAACAAAGTTTAAATATACACACTACAGTATATTAACCATAATGTTCAGTACAATTAGAGTGCAAGATGATAAATTTAACTCGTGTGAAAATCTTTCTACAGTAAAATAATGTCTACTTATTGTTATACAGATGAAATGTTTTTAATAACTTTCAGCCCCATGTACTATAACTGCCACCACAAACTAATAAAGATATGGTGAAATGTATGCTAAATCATACATTCATAAAACACATGCTCTGAGAACCCATTTGCAACAATAAAGGTAATTAGTTTTATTTCGAATAAAGATTTTACTTAAAAACTAAATAAAAATTTCAACGTAAAAATAATTATAAAAAATTGACAAGTAGTGATTTATTAAAAATAACAACAACTATCGTTAGTTAATAACACTATATAGATTTGTAAATACACTTTTTGGACATTTATGTGTGTTAAAATCATGAGGGGCAAGTTGCGAAGCTAAACTATTTAATTTTAATTTCTAAATTGCTATCGGAGATACAGAAAAGTTTGGGTAGGAGCAAAGGGAAATACGGGAATCAATACCCCTGCAGGACTGGAGTGCGGTGTTGAACAGGGCTTGCGTACTGACACGATAGCAGTGTTGTAGTACTGTTGTAGACACTCTGTAGATTTGATCAATTTGTGGCATTTTAATATTGGTTTATTGGTCAATTATCTGAGTTATTAATTATCACTCAGGTATCATATATTTACAATTATTGATGTGAGATTATTTTATGGAATAAATTATAATTAATTTAGGATTATTACCTTCAGATAGAAATTTTTTTAGAACTTAAGCATGGAATACTAATTTAAAGCTGAACAATTTAAACTGAATGTATATGTTACGTCTTTTTGTATTTGTTTAATCTTTTCAGTACCTAAAGAAATCAAGGATTTTGTCACAATTTCACTACTTAATAAAATTTGTTTAATCCGTGAATGTAAATTCCTAAACAATTCTAAATACAGATTTGGGTGGTTTATAAATACATCTATGATAATTCACAAAGGGATAACTGATAAAACGCTAGACATTTTGTTCAATTTAATCATATCACATGAAACATTCATTCTTGTTAGTATATACGTATCCTGCTTATAAACACATCTATAACTCACAAAGAGATAACTGATAAAACGCTAGACATTTTGTTCAATTTAATCATATCACATGAAACATTCATTCTTGTTAGTATATACGTATCCTGCTTATAAACACATCTATAACTCACAAAGAGATAACTGATAAAACGCTAGACATTTTGTTCAATTTAATCATATCACATGAAACATTCATTCTTGTTAGTATATACGTATCCTGCTTATAAACACATCTATAACTCACAAAGAGATAACTGATAAAACGCTAGACATTTTGTTCAATTTAATCATATCACATGAAACATTCATTCTTGTTAGTATATACGTATCCTGCTTATAAACACATCTATAACTCACAAAGAGATAACTGATAAAAACGCTAGACATTTTGTTCAATTTAATCATATCACATGAAACATTCATTCTTGTTAGTATATACGTATCCTGCTTATAAACACATCTATAACTCACAAAGAGATAACTGATAAAACGCTAGACATTTTGTTCAATTTAATCATATCACATGAAACATTCATTCTTGTTAGTATATACGTATCCTGCTTATAAACACATCTATAACTCACAAAGAGATAACTGATAAAACGCTAGACATTTTGTTCAATTTAATCATATCACATGAAACATTCATTCTTGTTAGTATATACGTATCCTGCTTATAAACACATCTATAACTCACAAAGAGATAACTGATAAAACGCTAGACATTTTGTTCAATTTAATCATATCACATGAAACATTCATTCTTGTTAGTATATACGTATCCTGCTTATAAACACATCTATAACTCACAAAGAGATAACTGATAAAACGCTAGACATTTTGTTCAATTTAATCATATCACATGAAACATTCATTCTTGTTAGTATATACGTATCCTGCTTATAAACACATCTATAACTCACAAAGAGATAACTGATAAAACGCTAGACATTTTGTTCAATTTAATTATATCACATGAAACATTCATTCTTGTTAGTATATACGTATCCTGCTTATAAACACACATCTATAACTCACAAAGAGATAACTGATAAAACGCTAGACATTTTGTTCAATTTAATCATATCACATGAAACATTCATTCTTGTTAGTATATACGTATCCTGTTTATGTTACAAATATATAATTTTGAGTATATTAGTATAATGGATTATAGAAGATTGTCCTTCCCTGAATCGATTCAATAATATATACGCCTATTTACATTATTAATTGAATATATAGCACAAATCCATTTTTAATATATCTTTCAATATATTTTTAGTACATACGAATACTAATGTTACAAATATAAAACTTTAGGTGTATGGACCAATGGATAATGGATGATTGTCTTTCAGTAAATAGATTCAATAATACATACGCCTATTTGCATTAATAAATTGCTATACAGCACCAACCTATTGGTTTTTAATGTACGGTGTATGGTGATATCATGTGTACGAAAGAGGCTGCAATGTGTTTTTGCACTCTAAAAATAAGTTAGACTGCTAAAGTTAAATTGCTTTTTCAGCTCAACTATTATTAATGAGAACAGAGAAGAAAATAGAACTTGGATTAAGTATTTTTAATCATAGGTTTGGAATAATTAGGACTTTGATTAAGATTGTACTGCGAATACTAATGACAAAACAGTATACCTTTCACTACAGATAACGTTAGTGGTAAATAGAAATATTCAAAGCATTGGTATCCTATTCAATAATTGATATCAACGAAATTTATTCTACGATACTGAGAGAGATTGACCGGAAGGTTCTGAAAATTGGTGTCCCTGACATCGTGGCAAGTCATGAATGCAGCGACTGAAGGAGGACAGGGAAGGTCACGTACAGCAGGAACAGAGGCCGAACATCATGCCAAGAGCCATTCGCTCCGATACGTAGGAAAGATGCGAGCGCAGTGAGCACTTTTATATTGCAAATATTATTCAAAATCATGCACCAGACGCAAAAACTATAGTATTTTCTATGACTGTGGAAACATAAACAGTGTAGCCGTTAACATTTTATGTTGAACTAGCAGTTACCCACGAGTTCGCCTGAAATATATTTTGAACAGGGAAATTATGAGTGAATAATGTATAGAGCAAAAATATTATAGAAGGATGGATGTACTGGAATAAATAGAGGAGAATGAACCATATTAATGATGCCAACTCACTGACGACGTTGTTCTATCTTCATGCCTGGCCCACAGAGGCGGCAGTTCCAGCTCGGTCAGGGCTTCCAGTGCTGTAGCCACTAGGGCTTCTGTGGAATAACGGGCCACTAACGACACCTGTCTCTGGCCACTAACAACAGGCATTGGCATTGGGCTAGGACGCAAGTTTGGAGTGAGTCCATATGTCTATTTCAAACTAAACAAAGTTCAGAACGACACTGCTTCAGCAACGGCGTTCACGGAGGGTATCGGGACGCAAGACGGTCCCACTACAGCCAAGTAGATATATAAGGTAGTTCAATTCCCATACACCAGGAAAACAAAGGTGATTCTACTATTTTATAACGCGGCGAGTTCCAAGACAAGACTTATTAGAAATGAGACAACAAAAACCCAGCTAATTGGACATGTCGTGAACGGAACGATTCAGATAGTAAGACTGATTGCTTGGACGTCTAAAGGACGCTCTCGGACGGACTTAGAGAGAGACCGCGTTGATTTTTACCAATGGGAGAAGCGGTAGTTAAATTGTGGTAGTTCACTTAGTCAGTTCTGGAAACTATTTTAACTGATTGCAAGGAGTCTCATTCTGAATACTAAAAGTATATCCTACTGTAACTGGAACTTATTGTAAATATTAAACAATGAGCATATTACTTCTTAAATTACATTTCACAAAACTCCTGAGATGATAGTCACACAAAAATATTATATCTTTCGATCCATTTTATATTTAAGTTTAAAATCGGAAAGTGAATATTTACTTGTTTATTATAAGTACCTCTGAAATTTCTCGAATGACTTCCCAATATTACCTGATGAGTCAAATTTCTTAGCTTTCTAGTTTACGCACTTGTGATGTGGTAATAGTTAGGCTTTATATAATTTACATACACAGGTCACTTCGGTAATGAAGCGTATATTTTCTTGTGGTAAAGCCAATGTAATTTTCTTCTATGATAAAGCAAACTATTGCATAGCGAACTGTAACGGCCTCGCAGCGTAAAAAGATAGTTTTATACACAAAAAAAACCATCTATACATTTCAAAAATAATTATTGAAAATGTGATTCTGCTTCATTATTTTACAGGAAAAATATTTGATGTTTTGAATAATGGACCCATGTGATTTTACCTTTCAAGGACGTATAATTTTTTCATTAGTGGTCCTACTAAATGTTTAAACTCAACCCAAGATAATATCTGAAACTAAACAGTTGCTAAATATTAAATTTACCGCAAAGTTAGGAAATTGTATGCAGCACAATAGATTAATTAATTTGGCTGAGTGTTATATCTGAAACTGTATGTATAGGTCAAAATCACTCAAGGGCGTGAAACTTTTATTTCTGTAAGTCTGTCTTTCTATCTGTCTGTCGGTCCGAAAGATATTTCGAAAACTAACTAACCTTTAATTTGAAATAATGCATGGAGATTCATTCCTATATAAGCAACCCTGAGTTCGATAATGGTGCATGTCACTCTATGAGATTTGGCTAAAAGATAATGGCAACGAGAGAAAATAGCAGAATAATTCAATTTGTAAACAAACTGAGTTGAATCATATGAGATGTCACAGTTTTATTCATAGAATCACAAATAATTTAGTGGAAAGCCAATGTTAAAATTTGGAGACAAGGTGTGATTTCAACGCGTTCTTGCGTTTTAGCAACCACCCTACCTTACCGGAGTTTTTATTATTTGAACACTATAATAAATCCTAATTCAACGAACAAAAACGTAAATTTGTCATGTGGTGAGATATCTCAAGAAAGATTTAATCTTTAATTCATTTGAATTTTGCTTAACACTTGATTTGTGATAGACAAGAATAATTTTAATAATGGTGCACGTTGTAAGAGAAATGAAATGGAAAATGTTATCACCACATGCACGGGGGCATTACAATTTCCACCCAAGGAATTACAGCTTATCAATCAGTAGGTTGACACAATATCTCTTTTTCTGCAGGGGCAATGTAAAAGTTTCTTCCCTGTATAGTTTGTCTGTCTCTCGAGAATTAAATTAGCTGTAGATTTGAAATATTTCATCCAACCTTAGCGAAGCCTGTACGTTATACTTGACGTAGTGTACGTTGCATGTAATGCAGAACAAGGTTTTTGCTTGAGTGGGACTTGAATCTGGATACGTTATTTGCCGAGCCGTGCTACATCACACAGCCTAAAATGTCTCATTCATATTTTTTAAATGGCCCACGATTGTGATCTTCGAAAATAGAAATCCGACAGGTATCTTTAAATATAGGTAATATAATTTGTAATATAATTAATTTTTTATATTAATTATTTTTTATATATGTAATGACCTATTATAGAATATTATTGTGGTTACAGAAATGTAATGACTTTTTAAACTCGTTTCGTTTTATATCACTCGAAATATTTCGATGTTCATTATATTTTAGTTTATTAAACACATGGACAAAGATAACAAAACAATATAATAAATCACTTTTATGGGTATCAGCACCCAATAAGGTGTAAATTAACTGTAATATGACTTCCACAGCAATAAACTGATGTTGCATTTATATTTTTAATTCGTATTTTCTTATTAATGCCGTTTAGTATAAAGTAACTTCCAAAGTTTATTAAAAGTACTAAATATATTCATATTAAAAATCAATGGTTGGTACAACATTTAATAAGGATGCTTTTTGTCAGATTCGTAAAATGCTTCGTTATATTTTCGTCATGAATACATAAAGAGAGCGAGTGTGTGTGTATATATGACAAGTTAGGAAGAAATTTAGTTTCATCCCGCACTTTCTTATGGGGATCAACAAAATAAGTTGGTTAAGTTGCTTAAGAGATACACGAGATCCACCTCTTATCCAGTAAGCCAGTCGGAGAGTGAAAGTTTTGCAGACGCAATGGTTCTGTAACACGTTCTCTAAACAGATTTAATGCAATTTATTTACATAATTACATATCCATTGCATATATAGGTTCTATTATGTTTCTAGTTTTATTATTTATATATATCCAACAATTTTTACCTTGTCTTTGGCACCATATGTTAAAGAAAAACACTCTCATTGAATGAAATATTCAGAAGGCAATTTACATTGAATAAGTCTGTATGTCTGCTATAAAACCAAATTATAGTACGCTTTAATTTTACACTAATATGAAGGAAAGATAAGTACAGATCTACATTGTTTCACTGCAATTGTAACTTTTGTTATTAATTATAGGTTATAACTTTCACCCATCCATAATCTTTATACTTTCAATATATTTCTCATACGAGTATTTAAACGACAAACTAGTACCATAAGAGGGTTACGAGTGTCGAAATTAATTAAGATATTCCCCCCACATATTTACAAGTTAATAGATTACTTAATTGAAATAACCATTTATAATTCATACATATAGTTGGTATTCTAACAATTATATCACAGGTGACTGAAGAAAATCCTCAGTATTTCTAGTGTCTCTGCTTAAAATAAAGTTACCTCTAAGATAAAATCTGCCGAATTTCACATTCTTAATGTAAATAGCAACATATATTACTTACGTTCAAAACAAGTTAAAATATACTTTAACATTATATTAATTTTTAAAATAATACTATTTTGTGCTTTTTTATTGTAATATAAAGTAAATGATATATAAAGTTTGCATAGAGAAATTATTAGCCCTCTGTGTGTGTGGTGTGTCTAAAAATTGTTAACGTATAGTCAACAACACTCAAAATTAATCATAAGTATAGTTTTGCTCTATGGCGGTAAATGTTTTATTTTGTATACGATAAAAAATATAAATCGAGCATATATTTCAAAGAATTGATTGATTGATTGCAAGAATCCACTGCAAGAGCTGTTTTAATTTACACAATTCCTAAATGTTTAATATCTTGTGGATAGACCACTTAGCCCTTCACAGCTCCTTCAAGTAGTTTGTCATCTTGTTTTCCGACACAAGCTCTTTTAACATTGTCGAAAATTGTCATTTTAATTCTTCTAAGCACTCGAAATACAGGCCCAAACTTACTATGGATTCTTACATTTTATTCTGTGCAAAATAAACCATACTGAATAAGTTCTACAGTAAAAAAGTTTCGTAATGAGCAAATATGAGGAATGTTTGATTAAAATCCATTTGCATTGGCATTTCTTTGAGTAGTTCCAAGGAACTCCGTAGTTTGCATTTAAAAGCATTCTTCTGTAGGTGCGGAGCTCTGAAGCCGGAGACCGTATTCTCAATATCGTTCATCTGAATATCAGTATTAAAGATTTAACAGATGCTTGTAAAATTCGTGCCAATATGTATCATTAATAATTGTGATTTATCTTGAAATTATTCTATTAGTATAATGGAAATCTCGGACTTCTCAAACTTTAGAAACCTATAGAGGCCATATAGTGATGTTCTTATATCAACAATATAATCCAGTAGTATTTCAATTATTACTGACTATAGTCTGTGCTCAAGGCGTGTAGCCCGGGAAAAAACGGGGTGATAAGTCATGGAAGTTTCGAAGCGGTATAACTCAACCTGTAATATTGCTAGCTGTCATAGCCACCTGCGACGGTTACCTTTAACCCTTGAAATCGAATATACTTCATTGTATTGACGTAGGTTCTACTAAAGTGAGTATCAAGTATTTATTCTGTGTTTTTCCTTTTTGTTAATATATACTCGTATTAAGGTCTATATCGTTTCCATCAGTTTGCTATGCCTTAAAATTATATTCATCCAAAGTAAGTTCTTTTGACAATACTTGCCAATTTATTAGGTTAATAGTTTATATTGAACGCTTTAGACATATTCGAACTCATAATATTATTTTATTACACCTTTTAGAATCCCACATTTTCTTCACCTGGTAGACAAAAATATTTTATTCAAATATTAGTTTTGCTTTAAGTTACTACATTAATTTTCTATGCGTTAGTAAATATTTTTTGGTAATATGCCACTAATGCAGAAAAATAACCACTTATCATTATTTTTTATTTATATTAAGTATTCATTTACGAATCAGTAATAAAATAGAAGAATTACCTTTTAATTAGGATTTGGGATACGTCTGAGAAAAATGCACTTATGGTTTCATTAAATCAGTTCATAGAATGGAATCTCGCAGGTAAATGTCATGGAAATAAAAATATTTAAATGTTTCCTACATGGTAAAATATTTGTGCTGTGTTTAATTTCGGTGGTATTTCTTTCCAAACAACAAAGTGTATTTTAGAAAATTCACCAGCAATGAGAAAAATACTGGTATATTGACTAATTGCTTTGAAAATGGAAGAATATTCTCAAATATTTTCAATTGTGGCTTACTAAACATTAAGCTGTGTTGAAATTTAAGTTGCGGGTAAGCATAAATATAATTTCTTCAATATCATAAACCGAAGTGACATGCTAATTAAAGCCGTATACGCTGTACACATCAGTACATTTTATATCACACATACTGATATCACTCGTACATGGGGTTTATGTGGCAACTAGTGTAAAATGTAACAGTGCACACTGCTACGATAGCAGTTACAGTTAATGTAGCTATTACGGTCAAACCAACTCATCCGATACATTGCAAGTTAACTTCAGTTTGTTTCTAATCCAAAACTTGTTTTTTAGTTTAATCCTGCCTTTGATAATATATTGAATCGTGAATAATTGTGGGGCAGGCACCATCTTACTTTCATCTAAAGCTTACAAATTCTTGATTGCAGACAGGAATCAATAAAATATTCATTACATTTTGTATTAAAATTTTAGTAAAGTACCACCAAAAAATAACTTTTCAATGATTAGCCTGATAAAGAGAAATAGTCCTGACTAATTCACACTTAACATATTCTCACTAATTATTTCCCAGATAACTTTTATTTATATAGTGTGAACAATTTTATTAGTGATGGATGAATAAGCTTTTACAAATGTGATATTTGTTTTATTTTATTACTACTTTAATTGGTCAAGATACTTTAAAATACGCTTACGTGTAGTTAAAAAAGAACTAAATAAATTGAATCAAAACAAACTCATATATTAGCTATGAATGGTTTTCAATAGATAGATTTAGTGTTGTTATTGTTAGATTTGAACGGTCAAAGCAGAATAAGTATACAAATATGGTTTTGTTTATGGTATTACATTACAAACAATATATAGTAAGAGAAACTTAATTATTTCATGGATATTATATTATATTTGAGTTTATTATCTGTAATTAAACAATATTGTTAAAACTTGAATATTCTTAATTAAGTTCAGTTCAGATAAATTTATTTAAAATGGTTATACTTTTGTTAATAGTATCAATGAGAAAATAATAGACGCATAACATGAAACTTCCACCAGCGTTTTAAAAACCGCTTGTATTAGTGTTAAATTTCACATAAAAATATAAGGAGCTTAACTTGAATCGTAACTTGGACCTAATAAATTGGAATAAATGAACCCTCTGGCATTAGTAGAAGAAATGAAGGGAAATTAAATGTGACGAGAAAGTTGATTACACTCAGTTACTGATGCTTTAGTCTTTGAGTATAATGGGTAAAACTCGTTACTCCTGAAGTAAACCCCTAACCAAGTAATAGCCTCCATAATTTATACTGCTTGAGCAAATATTGTGTATATTTTATAAGGTTTTAGTAGTAGTGAGTTTTACTGCTACCTGTTTGTAAATAAACGTGTAGTTCGTTACAGTTTTATGTCACGTACTTGGAAATAGTGCTTCCAGTTCCATCGGACAAGATAATAATAAAATATGGTATTTGTGATCAATCAATCAGTATCTCGAAGAATATTTCAGATACAATAACATTGTTTAATACAAAAGGCGTAAGTGTAATTAGCATACCAGAACACGTTTTTACTTTCTTAAATAACTTAGCAATGCATTTTTGAAAAGTTTAAACCATCGCTATAATAGAATGCTTTATGGTCTGCCAAGCTAAAAAAAACGAATCTAAATATTTTTAAATCAAGTTTTTTATTTAGTTTCAACTCAGATCAAGTTTTTGGGGATATTTATGGATTATATAAACCGCGTGTTATTCCAATAATACATAATTTTATGGAAAGGGGGATCGTTCTTCCCTCTGGAGGGCATGCGTGGAGTTTATTATTTTTCAGTATTGGCAAGGTGTGAGTATTTTCCTTAAGTTATATTACTGGGACAATTACAATAGACTATCTAAAACAAAACAAAATTTGTCCAAAATGTTAAACGTTTTAATAACGAGAAAGTAATTCCCATTGATACAAGCGAGTAGGGTTTTTTTAAGTCTTACCGTTACTTATCGATTTAGTACTATTCGCGTCTACCAGCCTTGTAGTATTATATCAAGTCGCTCTTTTACGTTTGCTTACATTTTAAACTTCCTGAATATAAACGAGCAAAATTTTATTACTAATTTAGGCTTTTCACGTATATAGAGTGCATAAAGTGTATATATAGTTGAACAGGGATTAATATACAAAAAACACACAAAATAGAAATATGTTATGTTATAAAACTATCTAACTGTCACCAAATCATTGACATTGTTTCTTCAGAAATCCATTGTCAGCAGAAAAAGTATGTTCTTTAATGACTGAAAATGTTTGAAAGTCTTAATGTGTTTACTATACTTAAGTTCAATAAGTATAAAATGCCATTTAAAATCATTTTATAAGGAACTAACATCAGCATCTTTATATTATTATTGACACAAACATATTACTTTTTGTCGTCAATTATGACAACTTTGTAGGAATAAGTGGACCAACTGTATCAATCAATCCGATTGATTATTTTTGGCCAATCATTTTGGTTTGTTGGTTTATGTATAAGGTTTGTTTGAACAGATTGAATTTCAAGTATATAATGTCATATGGTCATTCTAAAGAAACCAGTTAAGTTATTAAACCATTAAGCTGTGTAACGTAATTGTCGTACCTTTTACTAAATCTTGGTTATGATTAACATTTGCTAAATAACTTTAGTACTTACTTTAGATCTGCATAACATTTATGCTTGTTAGAACCTATTCCATTTGTATCGATAAATTTACTTAGTGGGATTTAAACATAAACATTTTTAGTAATTATTATTTAAATAACGTCCACAACGGTCAACCATAAAGGTACTCAGTAATCTTGCTAACTTAATTAAAATAATTATAATACATTTTAAGCAAAAAGTGTTTTGAATGGTAACGATTCATAACAAGTAGAGGAAACAATCCATTATGGTCAATCATTCAGATTAAACATCACTGTACTAATGAATTTCAAACTTGTTTTGTAGAAAATTCATTTAACGGTTATAATAAATCAACCATTTTGTCTATTTAATCAACAAGCGCTCCCTTGATTAAAATGTTAAAGACATAATGTGAGCCATTTATGCTCTAAGTTTACTGGACTAAGACACTATTTATAACACTATCTTATATGTTCAAATATACTTTGATTGGTTATAAAATATAATAACACATCTAGTCGTAAAATACATAACACTTTACATTTTAACTAGTCCATGTCTATATATTTCACGATTTTAGATAATCATGTCCAGCAACTATCATTAATTCCTCTTATATATTCATTGTCCCTCATAAGCTTGTCTTTGATTCTGTTAAGTACTTAGGATTTGTACTTCTTTTCTGCATGAACACAGACTGACAAATTGTAAACTAAACCCGTTATATATGCGAGGGACTCAAACTATTCATAACGTAATAAAACATGACGTTGGATATAAATTAAGGTCGCCATATTGACTATAACCGATGGGGATGTTTTTATTGTCTAGAACACGTACATTTCATGAAGAAAATGATATATCGTTGGGAAACTAGGATACATTAGTAGAGTCCACTTGCCCAGTACATCACAAGTGACATTTATTCTTTATGTTTGTAATCCAGACCAGTGTTGGTGCTTTGTATTATGATAGAAAAATAAAGTTGTACAAGCTCTTATGACTCTGTTATGAGAAATTTTCCTGTAAGCTGAAAGTTTTTGCGCTTTCTTTGTTCAACCTTCCTAAGCCAGTCACGTTTTGCCGTTTCAGATATAATCCAAAGCGGGACACTGATGAAAACTGATATAGATCAGACAAAAGATAGCAGGATACGTAAAGAGATGAGTTTAGATTCTAAGAACGTCTTCACTTCCATATGTGTGTCATTTTAATCAAAGGGTTCCCGGGTAAAATTGAAATCCTTCGAAACTGTAAAAAATGTTATCGAGTCAATATCTGACTTAGCACTAAGCTGGAAATGTCTTTTATTCTTTATATCTTCAAAAGTAAGTAATATTTTGAAACGTATATTTTACTTACTTTTTTATATATATTTTTCTTAATTTATTAACCTTATCAGCTTTCAAGTATCTGCAGATTTAAAACGTTGTACTTCACAGATAGCAAATTACAAACGCTACCGGTACTTGTGGTTTCACATATTGACTAATGTGACTTACTTTAGAAATATGTGATCGTAAGCCAATTGGAAACATTATTACTGCTTTAAAATCAAAGTTTCATTGCTTTTAACGATGTGTGATTCGCTCAATAATTACATTAAGAATGTATCCCTTTGGAAAATACAAACAACGGGTTTGGCTGCTTTAAACCATTACACTACGATTCCTATTATGTACGATTTTTGAAGCTTAGAACCGTCCAAACCATTCTCTTAGTGTCTTACTGGAGTAACTGTTCTCCAGTACTGTTATTTCATAATATTTTCGTACTAAATTAAAATGGTTACATTGAATAACATTTTGTTTAGTTTCATGTCTTACCTATGAAACATTAAGATGAAATATTTATTTTAATATTCCAACGACAGAAAAACATTTATCTGACGCAATACATTCAAAATGTTACATTTGTAGCCTCGAAACTGTGTAGGTAACAAACAATATCATACTATACCTTGTCTAACAGTTCCAAAATATTATAAATGTTCACTACATGTTTCGAAACAATCGTTTCACCATCTGGTAGTTAAAAATTTGTTAAATGCGGCCACATGGCTTTAAACCTATCTAATCCACATTGTAAATGAGTTTATCATCTCAAATAGAAATAAATTCAGAGAGAAAAGTCACAAACAGAAAGAAGAAAGAAAACTTCTCTCTCTCAAGAAACATAACCTCTATTCTCTCTTGTTTTACTCTCTGAAGTCAGAGTTTTAGAGAGGAGATTGTGTGGAATGTTTGAGAGTGTGTTTTACCATACATATGTAGATGACACAATAGTACTTTTCAATGGTAATATCCGACAAATAGGTTATTGATATTGATTTTGATATTGATATTGATTTTAAACTATTCAAATGAAATATGTCCAATGTTAAAGATTACAATGGAGCTTCAGAACTCAAATAAAATGGTTTTTTTTTATCTCAGCTTATATTTTGGAAACCCGTATCTTCAGCCCAGACCATACACTCGTCGTCTTTCCACGCATATTCTCCGCCTAAAGCTCCACGGTTCATCGTCTTTTAAAAGTGCCGATAAGTCACTAGAAGTAAGAGAAGTCAGTATCTAATGGAAACAATAAAAGATTTATGTACAGAATTATTTTAAAGTATAACAATATTCACAAAGAGGAAAATTACATGGAAAATAACAAAAGAAAACGTTTGTTTGTGTAGTACTAAAAAAATTTGAAAAATTCAGACATACATTTTTCATCATTTAAAACAAACAAAAGAGTACGTAACATCCTGAACATTTATGGGAACAACCACGACAAGCGAGACAATGGTAATGGTATATACAAGTTAAAATGTAGTGACTGCGAATGCATTCACATTCGGGCTTTTCAAAATCAGTTTTAAAGAACGTCATCCCAATCCGCGGTTCAATAAACAAAACTCGTCTGTCGCTCAGCATTATGTTTGCAGCAGTCACGATATGGGGGAAATTAACGACAATGTATACATTTACAAGGTAAATGCGAGAGAAAATTCAGTTTAGCTCACATTATATTTTTAACAATATTTTCAGACAGTATATCTTAACCTCAGCTGATAAACCAACAGACAAGATCTTGCCAGCAAGGGGAGTGACTTAGCAGCTGCACACTGATCACTCGGTCGTGTTCGAGTGTGCGCAGTACGACTACCGCCTCTATGTCATGGATCTGTTTATTTTGTGTGTTTGTACTTTGTGTTATTTATTCTTTTTACAACCTTATGTGGGGAGAAAATTTAATATTTTTGGCATACCTTTGTTCATACTTGCTTATTACTTTTTGACACTAGTGCTTGCACTACCGCTGAATTGCATTGCTGCGACAGTTACTTTGTAACACCTCTAAAACGTTATTTTGAAAAACCTAAAATTTAAACTTACCTAAGACTACTCCGGTGATAATTCTTATGTACACTGAAGTGAGTGGTTTTATTACTTTGCAAGTATAAATATAGAACGTCTGGCTTTATATAGCTATCCCATTCACTTGTACACTTTGGGCTCTGTTTCAAACCATAGTTAAAAAAATAAATTTGTGTTTTATTTATTCGAATGGAGACATTCGTGTACAATCCAACCAGTCTTTGCTTTTTATGTGGCTTTCTTATGTCTCGCATGATATAAAAAAGAAAGTTTTATTTTTTTAACATAATATACAAGGAATATAATCTACTATTAATGTAGCACCTTATCCTGCAAACTGACAAGGAGCTTATTCCTTGCATTATATTTGTTGATAACCCAAAACAAATTACATATAAAAATTGAAGCTTCAATTGTGTATATAAGTTGGCGTAGAGATAGTGTTGTGGTAACTTGGATTATTAAAACATGTACATGATAAAATTTAAACTCGTTATAGAAGTATTTATTGGCTGAGCGTTAGCGAAGCATAATACTTAAGAGGCTTTAAAAGTTTTACATCTGACTGTCTTTCTGTCTGCAAGATATCGTAAAGATGAACTGACCTATAGATTTTAAATTGAGCATGAAGCTTCATTTCTATTTGTCGAATACTAGTTAGATGATGGTGGATGTCACTCCACGGGGTTTGGGTGATCGTTACCTAATACTTTTACTTGAGTCTTATCTGTAACCATGATGATAACGAGAAAATATCATAATAAACAATTTTGTAAAAAAACAAATTATACTTATAATAGATTTAAACATGTGACATCTTGATACAACGTCACCATGTAGCCTATTTACAAATAAATTTAGCTTAAGATGTATACCAGCATATACAACTTAATTTTATGGAAACTTCGTGTTTAGACTTTTAAAACTTTAAACACTTACATGAAACCTTATTTAATGAACAAAAATGTAAATATAGAGGCAAGATATTTCTAAAAATATTTCATCCGAATACTTGAAATTTTGCATAAATAATTTTTACGTAGACAACAATGAATTATATGATGGTGAATGTATAAATACACAATTTGGTTGAGCTTTCCACTGGTTAAAGTCTGCCACTCAGTAGGCAGTCACAATTTCTTCACAACACAATGTGTACCGGAAGATGTAAAGCTTTTTCTCCGTATGATTGTTTGTCGTTCAATCTGCCAATAAAGAAAAGAGCAAAGTATACTTGACATTTTGCATTGAACCTAAGCGTCACGTGGTGTGGCGGATACTAACTTGTTATAGCAGTGTTTGATTCACCAATCACGTACAGTATTACTTGAATTCACATCGTTTCCTCCAGGAGTCTTTCCACTGGTTAAAGTCTGCCACTCAGTAGGCAGTCACAATTTCTTCACAACACAATGTGTACCGGAAGATGTAAAGCTTTTTCTCCGTATGATTGTTTGTCGTTCAATCTGCCAATAAAGAAAAGAGCAAAGTATACTTGACAATTATACATAGGCATTGAACCTAAGCGTCACGTGGTGTGGCGGATACTAACTTGTTATAGCAGTGTTTGATTCACCAATCACGTACAATATTACTTGAATTCACATCGTTTCCTCCAGGAGTCTTTCCACTGGATATTGATTTGAATTTAATGTTACCTGTCTCTTAATGTTTCTAATATACTGTATAAAATTAATGGCTGTGGCAAAGTGTTTCTGTGACATTACTTCTACGAGGTTTTACTCTTTATAACAGTACACGGGCATTTTATTAGCATGTTGTTTCCAATAACTCATAATTACAATCACTATCTAGTGTAATGTACCTTGTACTATTTTTTACTGCATTTATAAATACATTGTAATATATTCCTCAAATTGTTATACTGGAATATAGTAAACGTACATGTATTGTTTCAATTATTATTATGTACACATAGTTACACATGTAAGTGTATCGATTTAGTTAGTACGTTTATGTATAAATGTCTATTATTAGATTTTTTCAAAATGAACTTCTATACAGTACATAAATCAGTAGTGTAAATGCCACGTAAAGTATTTAGGCAATTTACTCCTAAAACAAAGTATGTTATTTTTTAATTATTTCTGACGAGTCGAAAAGATCACAAGATGCCAAATTGAATAATTTCAATCTTTTAATTTTACATTTTATATACTGAATTTTTCACTGTACACTTATACTTTATACAGACATATATACTAATGTTATAACTTAATAAAAAGTAAAGTATACAGCTATACATGCGGGCTTTCTTTACTGTTTTAGAACTTTTTTTACTTTTACTTATAAGTAATTTTTACATTGTCGTAATTGGACTCCAATGCTTCGAAATACTAAATACCTATACTCCACCTTATCACAGTGACTCATTTGAACGGACGGATAAACGCCGAGACTGCAAATGTATTATTCATTATATTTTAAAGGTAATACTTTGTTTTCGTTCGTGCTTTAGTCACATATTTCACGCATAAACACATGTCTCAGTACACTATTTTAAATACGCTATTTGAAGTTAATATGTGAATGAATCATAAGGCTATTCAGACATGTTTCTTATAGTACAAATATTTCTTTTATCTGGTTTAGAAGTGCTAGTTACATTTTCTTATCTCTTAAATCTCAGCTCAGTACTACCTGCAATAAACAGAGAAGTGGCAACGTTCAGGTTTGACGGGCCGTATAGTTTTCATTGTGATCTTTGTAGTGATAAAAGATTTTACTTTTCCTGTAACGTAAACTTATTAGTACATCTACTTAGATTAGTAAATAAAAGAGGAAGAAATCAGTATTTTACTCTGAGCAAACTGACAGGGATGTGGTATAAATCATACTGACACATTAATTCATCCATCATATGACATATCTCATCCTTCACAGTCTTGTGTCTCTAGTAAAACACTTGTTTCGCCAAGAAAGTAAATTATTTAATGTAAGAATCTGAACATTTTTTGAGAATTAAAATATACTGAATATACTTTCCACACAGAGTCAACATGATATCGGGTAAAGGTTGGTTTTGTTGAAGACATTCTACTATTTGTAATTCCAACGTGATGGCGTTAGAGGGTTGTCCTAGATCTATCGGATAGCACAGCATGTCGACTCTTTATGTGAAGTTATGTTTTTTAGATTCTCCACATTACAGGTAAGAGGCGTACAAGGCATATTACATATTTACATTACATATTAAGACATGTTAGGTTGTTCTATCCTCATCGCCGCGTCCGTTTTAAAATATCGTAGTAAAGTGAATCTAATAATGCGATAATTTCTTTATTTTTGGTTAATTAATCACCATATTCAGATATAATTGCAAATTAATTTAGGCATTTAATTAATTGGTAACAAGTTTTGCCCAATATTTGACTGTTCCTGAACTTCCAAACTTAAAATCGTTACTACCGTGTTGTGTTAGCACATTGGCCCCATATAAAACCTATACTTAAAGTGTTATTAAAGACAAATAAATATTGAAAAGACAGCTAAATAAAAAGTGTATAAAACAAGTATATAAACAAACAAGTCGATAAAAAAATAAATAAATGATGAGCCACGATTTTTATATCCCTACAAAAGAGGCCAGATTGTCCAAGAAAAGTGGCAGAAGATACCGGTATAAAGAAAACAAACGAGGGAGGGAAGGCTGGAAGGAACAACAAAGGACCAGAATTACCTGGAGCAGCTGCGACACATTTCGGCGTTTTTACCTCTCTCACAAAATTACACTTATCACACTATGGAATTCCAGAGTTGATTGATCGGTACAGTTTGATAAATATTTATAAATATTGGCTACAGGATATAAAAACGGCACATTTATTTGGTTTTTAAGTTAAGTTAAGTTGGAAGTTAATTGGTTTACTGTAGGATATTCTTTACAGACATCTTAAAACACTCTTCCAATAAACTATATAAATCTTCCCGTATATCTACCCCAACTCATTCAGTTGGTAGCCGTGAAAACCTGAGTGCCAATTGTTGCTAACCAGTTACTTGGCTTTACAATAATATTAGAATTTACTGTAATTAAAAATAATAAACTAAACCTTTCCTCGCAAATCCAATCATAACGCCATTTCGTTAAACTACAAACATTTTAATGGTAAACAAAGGAGTATTGGAGCAGGGATATTTTTGTGAATGTCACAAGCCTCGTAGCTCTTCTTCAAGTAAAGCAGTACTTTGAATACGTGTATAAACAAAGTTGTATTCAGGCAACAAAATATATTTAAAAATTAGTTAATCATCTATTATCTATTTGTGGTTGTTTGTATATAATAAATTTTATATTGAATTATGCGTATTGTAAACAAAACGTTTACTTGTATACTAGTACTTTCTTTTAGTAAATACGTAGTACTTTGTATACTTTGTTTTTTTTTTTTTTTTTTTTTTTTTTTGTGGTGTTGAAGTGTTAGGGAAGACTTCTTAGCCCTAACTTCACCTGCTAAAATAAGACATCTTTATTTTACTTTACTTTAACATTTGAATTATTTTAGGTGGCCGGTGAGATAATTTATCTATAAATAATATTGTCCATGTACGACCTATGTGCACGAGCATTATTAAATCTTTTTTACACTTGCAGCAATATATTTTATTTTTTCTCGACAAAAAAAAACAACACTGTAGTTTGTTCAAGATATTAAGTGCTGTAATGTAACATTAAAGTATTTTCCTAGATATTTTTCTCAGTTTAATATAAAGTCATTTCTAAAAATTTATTCTCCATGTCAAGCCATATATAAAAATACTCAACAATAATGATATACATTTTCGAAACATAATCCAATATATATACAGTATATGTAAATATAACAACCCTTCCCTTACTATCAATTATAAGCTGAAATATTCTTGACACGATTTGAAATGTTGCTGAACGCCATATTCTGCTTCAGTGTGGTTCTCTTTTTGCCTATGTTTCATTGTTTGTTCATATTTAATATCGAGAACATAGATCCATTTATACTCATAGCTCCAGCACATTGTATAACATATAGTATTAGTGTGTTGCTAATGATTAGGTTGGCTGATCATTATTTCAATACAGGGAAAGAAAACCCCACAACGATTTTGAGAATATAAGTGTAAATAGTTTTAAACATTGAAATTGTTTGAAAATTTTTAGTTATTAGATGACCTAAATAATTTAAAAAAAAACTTGCGGGTGCTAATTTTTGTTAACAGCGAAGATTTCTGATGATGGCGGCTTTGTGTCGATCCCATCCATACCGTGGAAGACTTAAATGGGAAGAGTTATCACTGTCAAACTATTAAAAATGAGTATGACTAATACCCGACATGAAAAGACCATTTATGCACTACTTGAGAGTTAAAGTTACATTAAAAATACACCAGCAACCATGAAATTGGTCTGTAGAACTTATGTATTTCTTAACACATTTTCTAAATGAAGAAGCCATTTAATGATAAAATGAAATAATCATTATAGTTATTAAATATATACAGTTAATTTCCTCTAGTCGCGGAGTGGAGAGGTACATAATTTTACATGATTAAACAATTACTTCATAGTTAAAATTTTACCAAACCTAAGCATAACAAGTTGTATTTCGGAATTTATGGACTCAATTCCGGTCACTGTAATAATTTGGTATAGTATTACAGAGTCTTCCTCTTTACCTCGGCTAACTTTTGTGGACTCGTTCCAGGAGTTTCCATTTTTTTATCAGCTTGTGAAATGCACTATGGGACCATACTACGAAGTGACTTACGCGAACAACTACTCCAATCAGTTCTTACAATTTTTATCCTTCATACCAGCTTCCAGACTAAAATTGTAGGAATCTACAATAATTTTAAGAGAGATTCAAACATCAAAGATATTACAATCTCAATTTCCACACTGCAAAGAAAGCCTATAAACAGGTTACATTCTGCAGCGGAAATGAAACTCTGGATCCTCCTACAAAATTCAATTTGAGAAATATATTGAACGTTTGCAAGGAATAACATCAGAGGAACAGCGCGCAACGGTTAGTACGTTGCGCGCTATAGGTTAAATTTGAGTGGTTTGCTCCAATGTCTGCAGCTTTGAGCTATTCAAGAAATCTGGTTTTAATTATTTTACCTTATAACATGAAATTTGTAGCTTGGTACAAATTATTATTTTAAATCCCAAAAATACTTAGTAATTAACTTTTTTTCTAAGTATTAAGTGTCCTTTCTTTAAATAAATAAGTACTTAACTGCTTGTCATAGATAAACTCGACGTAGTACAGTACCCTTAAGCAGTTTTTCCCAAACCTCTTGGACTCAAGGTTCCCTATAGATTTGTACTACATTCCACGACGCTCTACCCACTCAGCTCATCTCTATAGAGGCACTGAAGAATAGCAATGAAGTAATACATATGCCTGTATGCCTATTGTAAATTAGCCATCATAAAAATATTAAGTAGAAACCATGATTGTAATAAATGATGTAATACTAATTGCTATTACTGGTTTTTAAAGAAGAACACTATTGTTATATTATTGTTAGACTTAGAGTGCTGCAACTAAATTTATAGAGGAACATAACTAAAGTAAAAAGCGTTTAAATTTTAAATATTGTTTCAATAATTCAATGATATCTTCATAAAAATATAATTTAGCTAGTCAGGTTATGTCTGTTCAAATCCATCACAGTTCGTAATATTTGTTTAAACTTTCAAATAGGCCAATTAATTGGAAATATTTGCTAAACGCCTATGCGAAAGATGAGATGTTTTCCTTTAATTAATACATCAAAATCTGGACTCACGTTCGAAACTTTAACAGACACTTTTTAAGCAATTTTTAATTACAGTCAGTTTTTCGATTTGATGACTGCTATAGTTGAGAAACCAGTCTCACAAAGGTAGGAAGTAGAAAAAGGTATCTACACAAGCAACACTTTCCTGGCAATTTGCGAGTTCAATTTTTCGACGTTACAACAAAACTCTAGCAAATAATTTGTTTTTATCCATTCTTTAACGAAGTATCCGTCTGGAACTCAACCAGTTGTTCACTCTCTTCAACGTTTACACGAATTTCTTTGTTAAAGAATTTTGATACCCACTTTATAGATTTGACATAATTTATAGGGAAATCTTCATCAAAATACACTCAGTTTGGAAAGATCTTTCTTCAATAAACTGTTTCAAGGCGGAAAATCTAGTATTAAACTTTAGCCATGATAGCCTTCCGTAAATCGAGTTTCTTTTTTAAACTCTCCACTTTGTCTGACAGGTTTAAGATGTTTGTTATTTTCTTGCAATTAATTACTTACTTATATGTATGTGTATGTTTAACTTTTCATACAATTCACTAAGAAAATCTATCTTCTACAGTCTGAATAAATTGACCTGCAATGACGTTGTTTTTATCCTTGTAGTAAGCATATATTTCGTGTCTCAGCTCAAACACACTAGAAAGGGGAGAATAAGAGACAACCAACAAGAACAAGTGTAGAATAAAACATGAGCGGTCAGATCCCATATCCTTTTATATTTGTTCAATAAAATCTTATATTTTAGGAGGATGTATTATGTATTTGATTGCACCGATAATAATGTTAGGTATATTGTACAGTTCTTTAAAATATATGTTCTGCGGTTAATGCTTCTCTGTGGATCATGCAAAGGAAGCTGGAATTTCCCTTTTTCGACCCGCCATTGATCTACCACTATCAGTTGTCTACATATTACAATACATTTTCGCCAGTCAATGCCATACTTATTGGATTATCTGGGTAAGTGATGTGTAGGGTCAATGCAATACATTGTAGTGAGTGTGCCTGCGAGTCTCTCAACAGAACGCTATTCATGCGATGACGTAACAATCTCTTCTCTTTATACTTAATTGTTTTAATAAAAAAAGTAATATTTAATCATTTATCGAGCACTAGGTAATTTTTTTATAGTTAAAAAAATCGATGTGACATTATAAATCTAGTCTAGCGGTATAGCAATAATAAATATATACTTACATTTTTTGGACACGATACAATATTTTCTTAATCACCGTCGCTCAACCGCAACGCCCCTTGCAGAATTTCGAGGGAGAAATTCGCCGCGGCGCTCATTTAGGGAAGCACTGCTCTAAAGAATTATGATACATGTAAACAACTATTCTTACATCTTTTGTTTGTTCAGTATAATATTAAATATCACGGGCTTTAAGTTGTCGTAATATTGGTTTATTCACTTTTTTGTAGACAAACATTCTGTCAGAAAATTAAAAATTAGTACCTACAATGAATAGATTTTTATGCTGGAGTTTATTTTTTATAGTGAACCATATCATGTGAAAGCGCCACGTTGGTACGAAAAGTAACTTGACCCTTTTATAAGAGGGATAAAAAAACTTGCAGGGTGAACAAATTGCTTCGCATTTGTTCTGATGATACTGTTACGGTCGATTTCTGCCTAATGTACCTCTTTAGCTCTGGAAAACTGAAGAGATTGGTTTTATTTGTCGATACTTTTGACTTAAACATTAAACATGACAATAAACTTTGCATTGTTCGATCGGCCTGTACATGACAAATAAAAAATAAACTCATCAATTAAAGTAATACAAAATTATTCATATTGATAAATATTCTAATTCTGTTAAACATAAATATCGAAATGTATGTATTTATTGTGGAGATCTTTTCTAAAATATTTATATTTTCTATCCTGTTTATTATAAAACCATACATTTGGAAATAATGACAGTTAACACTGTCAATTCCCAATTATTTTATTTTATTTACAAACCATATTATTAATAAGTCAATGGTATATATTATTTTAATACATAAATTATATTTTTAATTTTAAATCACGAATTTTATGTGCGTGTTTGTTACTATACAATGATATATAGTAGAACGTTTTAATTTGTTGAATAACCACAATGCCAAGAACTGAACATAACACTTATTAAAGATCGTGTGTTTTAATATAATAATTCTCTTGTTAAGTTAATATCTTAATTTATAACATGATTTCTGATTACTACTGATGAGATATTGAAAGAAAAGCATGGTTCATAAACTGCTAGTTGATTACTTGTCACTGATTGTGACATAATCACCCAGCGTTAGCAAGTTAGCCGGGAATTTTAAGAAACTTTAAGTATCCGTTGAATATGATTGTGGTTAAATCGTGACTATTATTCAGGCACAATAATTAAATTTTAATGTTTTTCAATTCTACACAAGATGCATATTGTTGTAAGTACAATTACAATTTCTCTATGACTCTTTTCGTGTAAAAAGACTCTTGCTTTGTATTATTACACTTACTGAAATTATTGAAGAAAACAAAATTATTATAAATTGCATGCACGTTTTGTATGTAAATTTTAAGTAAAGGGTTTTTATATAAGAGGACAGAGCTACAAGTTCAAAACTCTGCTACACAACTAACTGTCTTAGAAGATGTAGTTAAATGAATAATTAACCAAAGCTAGTTTCTCTTTAGGAACTAGGTCGAAGTGTCATACGGTTTTCAACACAATTAATATGCCCTTCTTACGTATATTTTAATCAGAGTGAACGTTAAACTATTGAAATAAACTTTTTTAACTATTTTTGGAGCTAAGGATATCAAACACCAGGACCAAATCCTCTTTCTACTCAACTACCATTGACCGCATGGACGTCACCTTTGAGCCGTTAATCCCAAGGTTGAGTTTTAAAGAAGGCTAAGAAGCCTTAGCCTTAACTTCGTTTGCTACAATAAGAAATGTTTTACTTTTACCTCTTAAGTATTAACGGATTTTATTGACATTCTAGACAATAAATCTTCAATCAAGATGTAATGCTTTAATCACAAATGTTTAATTATGGTAAAAATATATAAACATATATAAATTATATATATAATTTGTTTATATATATATATATTATATATATATATATATATATAATAGGGTGAGTGGCTCTTGGTATGACAAAATGTTTTGGGTTATAATGCAATGTAAATGTGATACAATGGCGGTTATAAAAAAGTCAAACTCCAAAAATTTCTCCAAAGTTGCTAAGTTTCAGAAAACTGAAATATCATTGAACCCCATCTTTTTACCACACCCTACACACAAGAATGTGTCAAGTGATATTAAAAACGTTTTAATTTAATAGGCTTTAAAACGGTATGCCATATGACCGATGGTCATCTTTGCCATTTGAATCGACCTGAAGCTTAATTTTCTTTTCTTACCGTTTGAACCGATAACTTTTTCAAATTGAAAATTTTACGGAGAATCTAAAAATAATGTAGTTTGCTCACATATGTCTATACGTTGCATACTTATATGCGTTGTCCATAAAAAAACACGGGTTTCTTAGAAAAACTGAAAATAATTCATTTCAGACCTAATTTTTGGAGTTAGACTTTTTTATAACCGCCATTGTATCACATTTACATTGCATTATAACCCAAAAAATGGTGTCACACCAAGAGCCACTCACCCTGTATATGATTTTGTTTAATTGTGTTTAATTCTAATGGACCTTCAATTCAAACTTGATCCAAAAACAAAATAGTTGGTAGTGATTATTTACACCGACGTCAATATTATCTTTTGAAACAATGAGGACGAAGTATTCGGTTTGATATCAAAGGATGTTTCCAGGAATTTTGACGGCTTTCAAGACACTGATTTGGAGCTACCTGTCTATTGTTATATAATAGTATATTCAAGGTCCATCCTCACTCTTCTCTCAAAACAGTGTCTGAAGAAGAAAGAACACTGAAACATTATTTGCAACATTACTAGGTATTTATTATTTGGGGTTTGAAGGTAGAAGATTGGTACTTCTAATATTTCGATTTGCAGGATTTTTTAATAGGCTAATATTCGTTAATATTGTCTTAAAGTATTCGCAACAGTCCAGAAGCAGAGAGCCAATTTACAGAAACACAACCTGTTTTGTCTAGATATAAAATGTCTCCTTAGAAAAATGTAGATCGTCACTGCACTAGATTTGGAGAAATCGAAAAAGGAGGGTATTTTTTATTTACTCGATACACTTAAATCACGTGTTAATACATAAACAACACACGTAAATATTTATGCTACATCAACGTCAGATAACCATAAAACAAACCGGTTGTTTTGCGGAATAAGAAAAATTTCATTCTCTTTGTATAGTAGTCTAACGGTGGTATAACTATTATTGTTTATAAATCTGACACTTGGTTTTAGTGTACCATGCTACGAAAAATATGACATGGGAAATAATATATTGTTTTATTTTGTAACCTTTTCGGTATCCTGCACTAAAAGTAGCGAGGCTAAAGATAGATTTCAAGAACTAAGTTATTTGCTCATACTGAATAAATTACGTCTCGTCCCCTAAAACTATAAGTTAGTCCGCTTGAAATTGTTTTGTTATTTACAGTTTTAACTAACATATGAATGAAAGAAGTCAATATCTTATGAAAAGAGAGATTTTAGTTAATAAAATTCTGAATAAAATAAGTCAGATAAATACAATAATTTCGTATCCTTTCATTATTATTATAAATTAATAACATTTCTAAAACAAGAAATATAACAAGGTTATAGCCATTGTTTATTTTTAGCTACATAACAATATAAAACTTAACTTGTCATACATGAAAGAGATTTCTTTTACTTCAACAATTAATCGAAATGTATGGTATAAAGCCATTTTTTATAATACAATACAAAACAAGACCATTTTATAAAAATACGATTTAGTTGTATCTGAATCAAGTCAAACTAGTGCTGTAACAGCCGCTTATCATATATACCACTTATATTTTAGAACCTTACGGCCGTTTCTCGACCTCACCGTCTCATTAGCACGTCTAGCTTTCACGAGAAACCTCAGCGTTCAGACCACCAGAGAGTATTCTGTTAAAATAATTTTGATCATTGTGTCGTAGCCATACGGCCTCGGATCCTTCAGCCTACAGCTAGACCGAAGAGTCCATAATCATTGGAAGTAAATTAACTGTAGGAAATATACGTTCACTAAACGCCTATAACTCCATATGACAGCGCATCGCTTGGTATATATTCCAACACATACAGGAGCTTCCCGTTTATGCCTTTATAAGGCTTATTAAAGTATAAAAACTCTATTAACTTTAGATACTTAGATCTGGGAACCCCTTTTACCTTTATCCACGATGATTCCGAAGACTTCAGTGACCAGAAAGTCTGGTCCTTAGAAACCTACAGTTTCCTAAATCATTTTATTAACTCTTAAATCACCTGACTCGAAATGACTATTATATTATTACTACTGTATATGTATACACAGTACACACAGGGTGTCCTTAAAATACTCTATACAATTACACCACTTTATTTGTAACGTCAGAACATATTGTAACAAAAATACTACTTAAATATATACTATTATTTTGTTGGTTTACACAATTGTTTTAATTCCACTTAGCTGATTATTTCATATTAAAGCAACAACAATCTCATTGAAAGTAGGAAAATAATACAATCTTCTTACAAAATAAATTCTATTTTGATTACTTGTATTTATTGCGGTACATGCAAACATTAAACAAAATATAAAGAGCAGTTCGGAAAATAACAACTGGTACTGCATCCAAAGTAATTTTATAGTAAATATATAAAATAACACACATTGTGTTAACAATGAACTAGTAGTCTCGTGGGATAATTCATATTCAACGACCAACTGATGATTAATCAGCAGTTAAACCAAATGAATAACTCGATTAGTCTATTTTCAGTGAGGTATGGCGCTCAATTCAACAGTTACTGTTGTGTAAAGGTTACCTGTTGATAGTAAAAGTGAAATATTTTTGGCATAACTAAGTTCACTTCAAGGTATCCAATAGTTTACTATATTTATATGTTTTATCTCGTTTTTAAGTTATTACAGTTTGAAAGCTTTGTATGGCTGCCATATCGAAACCTCATACGACATTTTTCTGATTTTTGTACAATTATTAAATAGAATGAACATTAAAAAAAATTTTAACTTAAAAACTTATATTAATTTAAAACGTAATAATTTTACCTAAACAAACATAAACATACAGATATACGGTAAACTAAGCAAGATAGGCCTATATTTTACGTGATATTACAGACTAATTTTGATCTGACTAATAAAATGAAGTATGTGATAGAGAAATGTATGGCCACTCTGTAAACTGGAGATATTTCAAAAAGTTTAAACATATACAAAATTTATTATACGGTCCATCTGTGGTACACAAGTAGTATATATTATGAGTTATATGATTTTCCTCAAACCTAGTCAGACAACAGGAAGAAGTAATAAATGTACAGAGCGCGTTACTATGTATGATGAAATGCTATTGAAACGGTTTGTGTTAGTTAAAATATTTATTATCATAAGGTGGCCTTTCCTAAATGTTTTTACATTGTAGGGAAACTGCTCATCAAACCCAGTAAAAACTATTGTTCGTTATTTCAGTTTCTTATAACGGTCATGAAACCTTTGGTCAAATTTATACAAATTAAAGCACATATCACGACATTCGAATGTTCACTTGTACCTACAACTTATTTAGATTGATTAAGTTTACTAAGTACCTGATTATATACCTGATAATTACTGGATTACAATTTGTCCCTTACATTTTTATGCAAGAACGTTATTTAATCCATGAACATTTCAGATGTCCAGAGAAATAGGTTTTTGTTCTAAAGCAGAACCCACTTTTCTCTTAATACTCTTAATTAACTATGCTCAGCTGTTGATTTTTTTATCACACGTTCTGACAATTTCGATTAGTCTGTAATACGGTTAAAACTCGGCTCTGGAGCTTCCTAGGTCGGAGTAATCTCAGTAAGGAATTGGAACTAGCCACTAGTCACACAGACCCTGATTGTAATAGTGATGCCGCTCCCTAATAAATTGATTGGAAGTATATCAAAAATATGTTTCATGTTAAAAACTACAAAAATCTAAAGCTAAAGGGACAGAAACTGTTTAGACCATGTAAACCATAACACGGCTAATTTTATTTCTTTTATATTGTACTCAATATGCGAATACATATTTAAACATTTCTTTCCTTGTTTCAGAGTAAATTATTTTAGTACTACTTGACCAGACTGGTGACCTTTATCAAGCAATCTTAATGCTGAGTAGGCTCTTAAAGAACTTTGAAAGTTTGTTAATCTTCTTTACAAATGACATACATTACTGAGTTTGCTGCTCACTATTAGTCCAGACTAGAATATTAATTCATGACCTACTTAGTGAAGGCGGTACACTTAGAGACGTGTTAGAAACGATTTTCTATATAAACTGAAATATTAATTCCATCCAAAATTAAATTAAACAACCACTAAATGTCAAATAATTGAAATTAATGAGAGATAATCAATATCAAAATTTAATTGTTGCGCTGTTCTTTATGGATTTGGGATTCTGTGTTTGCCTATTACCGTACATGTAAAAACATAAAGACAATCAAATTGGCTAATAGGTTACTGATTTTATAAGTGCTATAGTATATAGATGAATTGACAAAGTCATACTTAGAGGAATAAAAGTAGTAACAAATTCAGATATTTATGAACGCCCCTTATAACTAACTATACGAGTATATCGTTAACGAACTGCAGTACATCACAAGAACAAATAATATGAAGTCCAAAGGAACACGTAAACAGGTTCACATAATTACAGTTCCTGGACATTCTGTAGCCCATTCATGTGATAACTGTTCTTTTCGGTGATATTTATCTAGCTCTATATGTAACTGCGATATTATTACTAGAAATTTGTTGTTTTACCCTTTTCTAACAATAAAAATCCTAATGTTCTGTCAATTTCTGTACAAGTGGTTATTGCAACAACTGTTTATAAAATATGCTTTGTAAATGTAAAGATTTACTAAGCGTTATTGGAATAATCGATGGGCTGTTTCTGTCTGTCTGTCTATCTGCCGGTGTGTTTGTTTTCCACCATATATCTCAAAAATAAATTGAGCAATAGCGCTTAAAAGGTTGGATTCATCATTTCTAAATAGGCAACGTCGGTCATGTGTCCAAGCCATTACATCAAAATATCTATGATGTAACTATTAACTATCCTAAAGATGTGTTGAGAACAATAGTTAGAGAGAACCATCTTGTGAAATATTTATAGATTTTTAGTTTTATATCTACATCGACATGAATTTTTTCAATGAATGAGAATGGCTATGACTGAGCGTCATAGAGATCTATTCACTAGGGCGGAAGATTTTCTATTCTCTTTGCGGGGGCTGTACAAGTTTATTTGTTGTCTATCTGAATGTCTGTCTGTCCGCAGAATATCTCCAGAATGAAATGCGCTACCTGTATGCTTCACGTGGCGTGGTGTACTCCTTCCTTGCAATATAATAGAGATAATTATGACGCATAGCGTGAGGATAACACATGAAAACACATTAATATTCATATATGAATGGTTATACCAAGTCACGTGAGTACGTTGATTGTTATAAGTCCAGCACAGTCTACTCTTAACTGTTATGCAAATTGGGAATCAGAAAACAGATCTGTAATGTATACTTTGGTACAAAATTGAAATTTGAGCTCAGCATTTATACTTGAAAACCGAACAGTAGTTTCACACGTCTAACCACAGTTTGTGCTATTTTCATAACTTCTAAATTACGTATTTAAATGAAAGAAACAAACACTTTTTTAAATTGAGTTTGTATCGTGATAGAGAAAATTATTTCCTCTTAAAAATGTGCTGTTAAACATTAGATATGTACAGTAAAAGTCAGTGTAGGAACATAGTGCCACTTTAAATACCAGTTACTGAGACCCATATTCATATCCTATTTAACACTTTGGTGGTAAATAATTAAATTAATAATATTGTAAACGAAATGAAATATTGAAGGTTTCATAAGCACAATAAAAGAGTTAGTTATATAGGTTACATATTATAGTCTCATATCGTTCAAAAATATATTAAATCAAGTTAAAATATTACTATATCTGTTCTGTACGCTAGAACTTAATTTCTACAGCCTATGCCAATTTCAGATTAAAAACTGTTTAAATTATTATTTCAGTGGAATCTGTAGGCGTATTACAAGAACAAATCTCAGCACTTGGTAAGACAAGTACATGCATCAGTGACGTAACTATTGGGTGATGTGGAGGTTAGGACCCCCCTTCCCTCAAAAGCAAGAATAATAAAAGCGTCATATAAAATAAATTAAACTTGTTCGAAATTCCGCCGCTAAATGTTTTAACTGTGAATTAGGCTAGCTAATTTTTAAACTTACATTTAAATCCTATAATAAATCGCGTACGAGTATTTCTGAACAACATTTGAAAAGACAAGTACATGCATCAGTGACGTAACTATCGGGTGATGAGAAGGGGTCAATCCCCCCCCCATCGCCATCAAAATCCGGAAATATAAAAATGTCATATAATACCAATCTGACTTGTTTGAAATTCCTCATATAAATGTTTTACTGTGAATTAGGCTATCTATTTTATTTAAATTTCCATTTATACCATGAATAATCGCATATGAGTGATTCTCGTTAACATAACATTGACAGTAAACTTTCAATGGATAAGGATTAGTCATAACAAAAAAAAGAACTGCTATAGCTGGGAACTCAAATATAGTATTACTTAATTAGGTGCATTGACAAAAAATTTAATCATATTCTATGATTATAGGGTAATAAACAACGAGGGATTTTCCTTGTTTCACGATTGCTTATATAGAGAAATATTAAAGGGAATAGATTAATGCCAGAGTCTAGTGAGAGCCTTTGTGTTACGTTGCCAACACTCGTACCGTAACAAAATTCGATTAAAAGTATTATTGTAATTATATATAACAATATCACTTTCAATTTTAGTTCCATATTTTATTTTTTCTACAATGTAGCCAGTAACCTGTACAGGACAGCGACACCCCCGGCGGCCACTGCGAGGAGGGAGAGGGTGTGGCAGGACGCGCTGCAGTACGCCTCACAGTTGTACTCCTGGTAGACGTGCCCGCTCTCGTACCGCTTGTAGGCTCGGGTGGGTCTGGTCATCACTTGGGAGTGCACGGTGGTGGGGACCATCTCCTCGTACTCCTCAGGGTCCCCAGGCTCTGTCACCTGGTAGTCCTCGTCCCTCTGTTCCGGGTAGTCGTACATACCGTAGTCCGGGCCACTATAACTCTGGTCCTGCAGAATGCTGCTGATTCCTAGACCTTTTGTCAGCAAAAGAGCCAACAGCACAATTAAACAGGTCATTAAAATTTCAGTTACGGTTTAATTTAAAACTAACAAAATTTACATACTCAAATATTTTATTTATTTCCATGGTTATCATTGTAGGGGTCTCACAAAATAACATTCTTTTTATTCCATATGCCATTTGTCGTGTTTAAAATTTTTCTTGTACATTGTACTGGCACGCAATTAATAAATTCTTAAGAAAAGTGTAATTGGTTGGAGTGTTGTAATTATTTGCCCAATTTAATATAATTATTTCTTTGAATGTCTTCTACCGGAGATGAAATTATTCTTGGCTAAGAACGAGAGTCAACCAACTATCCTCTCTGTGGCAGAATTTATGCATCAGTTTATGTCTTTAAATATTTATACTTATTAGTTGGCAAATTGATAAAATGGTCTGAAAGTTTAATTTTAAAGCGTAAAGTGTACTATTAATTTAGTTGATTATGTCTTTGATAACAGTTAAATTCATGTATGCGACTATCGAAATAGTATGGTTGATTAGTACAAAAGTCCATTCGAAAATCTTACATTTCTATTGTCAGAGAATAGGCTATTATATCCAAATCTTTAACTTAACTGAAATTCACACTGCTATACACCATTAACTTAGATTCATCCCTCTATTTATAGCAAGTAGTTTCTGTTTCAGCTAAATAAGACCTACGGATTCATCTAAGTTAGCGTACTAGTTCTTAGATTATAGAATATATCTATTATCAGATGCCGTCAATATATTCATCTACATTCATAGTGCCAAAAAACTTGCTATTAAACTTAAAGTTTTTGAGTAAATGTTCAAATGGAATAACGCAGTTTCCCACTGATTAGTAGTAGTAATATGTGACAATCTATATCGTCCGTAGGAAAAAAAACTATCTACTTTGGAAATTATTACTGCCCAGATGACATTTATTACGTTTTCGGCTACATAAATATAAATAAACGGAGGAACTAATGGAAGTAGGAGAAGAACAAATTAAATAATAAAATTGTATCGAATTGCTATATTTCTATCAAAATATTATGATCTAATACGACGAATGAAACATAATTTTTTAATGTTTTGTCTATAAAAATGAATAAAAGCTACATACAAACCTTATCATTCTTAACAATCTCGAGTTATTTTATTGAGCATATCCTCTAATGATATATAACTAGTGAAGTTTATTATTTAAGTGCATTTCAAATTTTGACTTACCGAAAGAAGAAGATTAAGAAATTATGACACTAGAGGGTTATATCTTAATTTTTAACTCCTTTCATATAATGTGCAAACCTTAGAACAAATTTGAAAACTAAAAGACTATGCTGTTATTAGTGGCCTAGGAAATTTTACTCTGAAAAATGTGTACTAAATATTACTTTATCAACAAATTATATTAAAAAGACTGTTTAGTAAACATCATATATATTTAATTGCTAAATTAACTTACATTTTATTTTTAGACAACAGAAGTTATTAGACAAGTTGAAAGATCGAACTATGAAATTTACGTTCAGCCTCAATGATATCACCTTGCTTTATAAATGATTTGAAGTATGATTTTTGCTTTTTTGATATTCTTTCTAACTACTTAAACTAATGCAATATATACTTAAATGAAGTTTATGTAATGTCAAACGTCATACGCTTATGCATCAAGCCATTTGAATTATTATTCCAAAATCAATACACTGCAGTTAAAGCAGTACAGCTATTGCTCGTTCTGTATTTAGACACAGTGCATGTGGTTCAGTAAATCTCCACCATGTAGCAGCACGAGACGACTCTCAACTTGACTTAGTTCAGTTGAAATCCGTGGAGTGGCAGTACCCAACAAGGTGTTTACAGTAGTTGGTTTTGTTTACATAACCTTTCGAATACCTAAATTAAAACCAAAACGTTAGGGAAACCTAGACTATGTGTTAGAACATTTTAGGACGAAAACAAATCTAAAATATTTGTTCTTTTGTTTTCAATTAATGCAGTAGCTATTTTTAATTGCGGATTATTGAATATGTTATACGTTATGGTAGATAGTAGGTAAGAAAATGGACACTGGAAACAGTATGAATGTGACACAAGAATGTATTGGTTATAACACAATTGCTTAGGTCAATACTTCTAAAAATATAATTTTTAAATGGACGTTTAAAAAGAATTCTGTGGCAATTATTACCAAAAAGCAATAATGGAGCCTAGGGCATATTACAAATCATGCAAATGTTATTAAATCTACATAATACGCTGTCTTATTTATAAGCAGATTTATGAAATGAATTTTATTTTCCAGTTATTTAAAAAAAAATGACATACCAGTGGTGCACCTAGAAATCTTCAAGATTTAAAATTCAACTCTTAACTAGGAAACTTACAATCCGATTATGTCCAATTATTTATACCAGATATACAAAAGTATTCTGTAATTGAGTGTTGTAAAGTTTATTGTAATTTTATAACTCGTATTAAATTACCATCTTAACTTTTACTCTTAACCGGGTGGTTCACGAAATTTTGCATTGGTCGCGCTGTGAAGCTTAGTCATTATATTGAGCATGTAATTTTATAAACCACTACTTAAAAAAGTGCACGGTACAGGTTAAATAAATAAATAAAAATAAATAAATAATGTCTTTATTTGGCAAGCGTTCATCAAAGTTGCAACTTTGCTTTTCATGACAACTCCTGTTAAATATACAAATTCAGGATATTAAAATTAGAAAATTTAATACATTTACAAATCAAAATAACTAAAATTTACCTAGACAAACATTTTAAAACACTTTTTTTAAACCTAACAAGGCTGAGATTTTTCAACTCAGAGGGCAAAGCATTGTACTTAGCAGGTCCAAAATATCTAAACGCTTTTTCCCCGTCTCCAATCTTGTCCTTGGCAGGTGCAGTAGGCCATCCTGTCGAGTACTGCGCTTATTGACTTCATGTCTAAAAACCAGTTTTTTTCTTAGATATTCAGGTTTTCCCGTCTGAATAGTTTTGTGCACCAGCTTGAACGTCTGCAGATTATAGTAATCTGTTACTGATAGTACCTTAGCACTTAATCTATGTTCGCTGATATGATCAAATTTTTTTAGTCCGTAAACAAATCTTAGAGCCCTATTCTGCAGACGGGTAAGAACCATCACATTCTCTCTGCTTAAGCAACTAGCAAAAGTTGGAAGAGCATAATTTATTGAAGGGAAAATAACTGATCTGACGATTTCTAATTTTGAAGCAACCGGCAAAATTGTACACAGCTTAGACAGACACTTCAGTTTGAATATAACACTTTTGCATATGGATTCTACATGGAAAGAAAAATCGAGTTGGGAGTCAAAAGTGACACCAAGAATCCTTAGAGTACTGCATGCAGTCAAAACCCTACCGTTAACGAATATTCTATTATTTACACCACTACCTCTCAACTGACCATTCAAAGACGAGCTATTTAGATGCAAAAAAGAACATTTATCAGAGTTCAGTAGAGGTTAATGATAGAGTTACTTTTACGATACCAATACATGTTTACCGCCGTTTCTGCTACAAAGTACGCAGATTAGTTTAGCAATAACAGTAACTGAAACATGTAACTGAACCACTTAAGGAGTATTGACTGAGTACTGACTCCGCATGTCATGTTAAATGTGTTAGTAGATATGTCTCCTGGCATCAGTGAGGTAGTTCAAGATAAGTTATACTCTTGCATTATACAATATCTCAAACCTCCAGACCCAGAAGAAGTTTATTTTTCAATTTCGGTATCGCATTGTTAGTAAATAAAGAAATCTACATCTAAAATGCCGCTAAGGTAATCACTTAATGCAATCAAACTTTAAAACATTATCTAATAAATACTTGCGTTTCACCTTTATTAAATATACTTTCCTTGTATGGAAAAGTGTAGTAGTCTAAATTAATATAGATAACCTAAAAAATTAATAACTTAAAGTAGTATTTCAGCCAAGTGTATGGGATAGTAAAACTCTCTGGTATTTTATACATTATATTATTATTCTAATTTAATTTAATATCAATTTTATAATAACATTTTAATAGCAGTTTTATTCTCAGAACTATTCGCAAACAGCAACCAACGATCCTTTATCATACACATTTTTAAACCCGTGGCCAGAAATATCCTGCATCGAGTTCTCCTACGTTTTCCCTTCTTCGCTGAGTACTTTCTTTTTATTGCTAAAAGTTCCCATTCCTATGGCATCCTGTATTTTGCTCGGTTATTAAGGCTTTCCATGTGTATTATAGTTTAAAGTATACCTTAATATATATTATTTGGTCGATTTTAATATTTCTGACCTTTATTTTATAGAATCCATTAATTCAATACAAACTATTCATTCTTGCACCATATTATAGGTAAACAAAATGTATAGCATCTATCTCACTAATCCCTGATTCTCTGAAAAGTTACACGTATTTTTACAGCAAAACAGTACAGTATATATAAAGCAGGAGAAAAGGGGGGAGGGGCCTTAAGTACATTCTGCCACTTTGTTATCATTATTCTAGAATTTTTACAGAATTCTAACAAACGGCATTGTCTACAATTGTAATTCCCAAAACAAAGCATCACATAATACAGTCCTTCAAGCTTTTCTCTTACGTATACAATCATTACATTTTCATTGTACCTCTTCTTAACGAAACAGTTCATCGCAAGGCTTTATGTCCAACTCATTTCGGGCTTTCCATGATAAAATAATAATTTGCGTAAACCAAGCATTATAAATAAATAATATTAGTTCGTATAAGTATTAACATGTTATTGTGTACTTTACATTTTACGTTATTTTATCTTTAATTAACGTAAGAAATACTTTTACTAATACACACGTTTATGCTAATTCAATTTTTTAGAACAAACGTTTAAACTTGAAATTTGTGATGCATACAACACTAACTTATACAGCTAAAAATGAATTTTGTTGTATTATTTATTAAAAAACTACTTTTAATGAACATGAATGCAGTACCGATTCTAGATATTTGAAGCTCACACATTCACTTTGCGTGCCACTACAAGAAATGATGACAAGGTACTGAACTTCGTTTAGAACAAAAAAACCGAAGTCTTTAGCACCTCATGCATTGAATTTGGACCTGTAATGATGGAAGTTATCTGCCCAAAAATAGTTTAAGGCTACCACATGAAATAGGGATTTGCACGATACATTAAAAAAACACATGTTGTGTCCTATAATCTGACGTGAAAACATTTCAGTTTTTTAATACTCGAAAGTATAAATCTATTTATTTATTCTGCAGTAAGTTACGTAAACACATTTAAATCAATAACTCTGAAGTGGATTGATAAATTCATATGACACAATAGATTTTGTAATAGATTTGCCTGAGATGATAAAAAGGGTATTAAAAACGCGCAAAGCCGAACAGCAGTATTGGAAATGTGAGTAATTGCTCATTTGACTGTGACCTGATATAGGCTATGGTCTCATTTCCGTTTCTTTACCTCATGACTTTGAAATTCAACTCTACAGAAGTAGCCACCTAAACCTCATCAGTCAATTATCAATGTAAAATTACTGAGATTATGTCATTCCTTAACAGAATTTAAAACAATACAATTAGATATACACCGAGAGTAAAAACACTTTCATACAGAAAACACCGACCTCAACCGCATTAAAGATTAAGTAAGTTTAAAAATCAATAAGTTTAAAGATTCCATGTTATACTAGAAGAGATAACTAGAGCATTAGTTCTTTAATCCTATCCATTCAAAGCTTGCAATGCTGGAGAGTGAGTTCTTGGAGGTCTTTGGTAGCTTTGAAATGTAAATGCCCAATTTATTATGTGTCAGTTAAGCTCGTACCAGAAATGAGGCTGTAAGCTTCTTCAACAACTGCTAAGGTTAGAAACAGTAGTCGGTATATTAATGTAAAAGAGCAGCACAAAGAGCAACAACTCAAGAGGAGAGGTGCCTGTGTAATGTATAAATGGTTTAGTAATGAATCAGTATAAAACGCAAAAGAAAAGGATCTGTCCATAATTAAATTCAAACCCTGGCAATGATCACATAGTCAATAGCATCGTCAAATGATTCAGTGTGGTACATGTTACACTAGCCAAGTAAAGGAAAAAAGCAAGTAACTAAAGTGCCTTTGATGTGTGTCAAAAAATTTATAATTTGAAAATTTGGGTGATATGTATTGTAATGTGTCCGTTTAGAGGTATCTTCCATAGTAACCACAAATTTTAGGACTATCGGATGAGACTGAAGACGTGACTAAAAAATGATGAATGTCACTGTTATCATGTCCGTGATATACAGGACATAGTCCGTGAGATATTTCCCTCCAGTACATGTAACTCAAGCGATATTGCTCTGTCCGAACGATGACTGTCGTCTGAATTTATCTGTCTCCACCATCTATGATAATTCCATTGCTTACGTAGCTGTCCAGATATAAAATGCCAAGTGCATGAATTTAAGGGGAGATTATATATCGTCAAAAACCTATATAGTAATGCTAAATCAAATTCAAATTTGGTAAAACAATTTATATTTTAAATACTTTTTAAAATATAAAAGGTAGACTAAGATAGTTGGTCAGCTTAGCATGCTATTTATTTCCATTATCGGGGCCTATTAAACTTATCGGCCTAGAGAAAAACCTAAAACCGCTTTGGAACGCTTATAACATTTCCTAAGCTTATTGTTATACAAATCTTTTTTGTATCTCAAACTGTTTCCGAGATGCTGAGTACATTTAAATAATGTTTCAGTTGTGGAAATATCTACCTACTCCCTCTGACTGAGCCGAAGACTATTTGAAATGTTTTGGACCATTTAAAAATGTTAAAGCTCCAGTGAGAACACAAAGCCCTAGACCTCCTTCTTACAAACTACGAACACATTGACTCATGTTCTTGCGTTGTTACACTGGCATGGGAAGAGGAACATCCTACTCTTAAGATATATATCTATGGCGTAATTTAAATGAAGAATAAACCTGATTTTAAATACTTCCCATTTCTACTCTTTAATTGGCTAAGAAAACACCACCTTATTTCTTTTTATATAAAAAGGCTTTTATGATTATAGTTTTAATCGTAAAATACATCAATTTTTCTTTTACTTACTTGTATAAACGTCACAGCTGTGCACAGGAAAGGTCTTTCGTATAGATGGTCTGGCCGATTTCTGAATTGGTTGAAACAATTTCAGAAAGATGTTCATTCCTGTATTTTTTCTTCCTTTTGGCTGTGGCAGAGTTGTTTATGTTCTGAAAGTTTCAGCGTGATAACAGCCTGCGAGAGATAACACATTTATAAAGATTCCGTGTTATTTTTCATGTTATTTCCCGTTCGTAAATTTTGGTTTTATACTGTATTTTATAGTCTCGTAATGAGACCTAAGGGTAAAAGGGATAACTAAATTAAAATATGTTTATGTCGAGAAAATATTAACATTTGTTTATTTCAAAATAAAATTGGTCCCTCAGTGCGAAAGTGAAAAATGATCTAATAGAATTATACTAGTACTAAGCGTGGTTTGTCCTAAGGGTCACATGTTCAAACATTAAAAAGAGGCATAAAAAGAGTCCCTACCAAGTTTTATGTTCAGTTGTTAAACCTTTCAATGAATGAACTGCGTAGAAACTACGTATTTACTATGTGTTTTAGTTACTATCGCATTCTATGTTAAAGTAGAGTTAATTACAATTTGGCCGCTTTTGACTTTGTCACACGAGAAGGCAGTGCGCTTATTCAACTGTATTAAAATCGATTGTGTTCACTAAACGTTTGTAACAGATAACTTTATGAGATGAGTTTTGCTTGTATTCAGTGCAAGCCTTGGTTATGGGTTCGTTTATGTTCTCATTAACTTTATTGTACAGTAACATATGTTGTAATAATAAAACTAATATAAATGTGCAAGTATTAAGTGTACATATGCAAACAAATAAGTATCGTATTAATGTCGTTTGAATGTAATACAAACAGTAGACGTCCTAGAACTGATCCTCTGTGGTACACCACACACGATATTCGCCCGATCAGATATCACGTCGTCGGTCACAACGTACTGTCCCACTCGGACAAATAGTATGATCTCAGCCACTTGACGAACTCTTCTCAAAACTATATTGGCCTTAATTTTCCTGGAATAGTGTGAAATAAAACTGTATTATTACGGGGTTAATCTTCACATTAAAATTTAGTAGAATGATAATCTTTATATTAATGTGAAAATTTTAAATATACAAAAATATATCTGAATTTTTATTTTTCAGCTAAGATTACATGTCATATTATTTACATAGTTTTTCTTTATTTGTGTATTCTACAAGTGAGTAAGTGAGTGTGAGAGGAACATTTAATTTGTGATCAGAGTACATCAAAAATAAAATTGTTAGTTTTTAATAACCGTCTAATACATGTAGCAATATTAAAGAATGTCCTATAATTACTAGTTTCATTGAAATCAGTGTCAAAAATTTTGAATTTTGGATCAAATTCATCGCTATTTACATCATATTAATTTAGAACTAAACGTAGGAAAATATTTTCTTTTAAACACTAGAGGCTTTAAAGGAAATATGTTGACTTGGTTGCTTCATGCTTAGTAATATTCTTATATTCTAAACCACTTGTGTAACGAAAATTGGGAACTGAATTTTATGGATAATGTTATTCCCATATACACAGTTACAAAATAAGTATGTTTCAAATTAGATATAGACAAAATAAGAATCTATTCCGGAATATTTTCTTGCCAACATTTGATATATCGTCATACTCGATATCAAAGTAAATAAGTAAAGAGATTATACATTTTTTAGTTTCCCCCTTAAGTTCTAGACTTTCTATGATTTTTCATGAAAGGGCAATCCATTATTTAAACACTTTTTTGAACTACAATTATTAATTCTTAATACAGCTACATAATTAATTCCTTCCTAATATCCTGAATTAATAAGAATAAAGTATGCCTTTGTAATATACCATCAGTACCAACTATAGGATGGTATCGTGTCAGTGCAATAAATCAAACAAGTCGTATATTAGAGAGTAGATGTCGACGAGGCTGGTGTTGCGGTAACGTTGACAGTTCGTTGACATAATACGAGCTTGTCAGGCTGACGTTATATCGTCTAGATATATGGTAGAATAAGCCAACATAAAATATCGTTTAAATTTTACATACAACTTTAATGTTCATTTTATACGTATATACAAATTCAACAACATTACGTAAACATTTTCCAGGCAATAAACATCTTTACAAAGCTTCAGCACTTGAAGTCGGCATTACTGTTAACAAAGTAGATTGACTTTAATATTTTCTCACTGAATAAAACATTCCTTCCATAAGACATTACTCATCATTATACAATGAGTTTTCTTTTCATGGAACAAATAACTTTTTATATCTAAACGGCATACCGCGTGTTCTTTGATTAAGTTTCGATTAGTATTTCCAGAAATATTTCGTCCCTAAATGAGAATAACAATAAATAAATTCCATAATAAGAATAAGATAATTACTTTTTGTGAAATAAAAACTTTGTAAGTGACGTATGATTGTATGGTCTTTTACGGCTAAAGGCTTATTTTGTCCCTTTTGTCAAGAGGGCTTCTAATATTTGGCAAGAGGATAAAAACTCTTCTAGCTAGGTACTCTACACTAGCGAAAATGAAAGGTCTGTTTTGATTAATAAAATAGTCCTAGGGTAAAGTGACACGGTAACTATTTCATCCTACATTGGCTATAAACTCGGATAGAATTCAACCGCTATTCTGCTAGGAACCGATACAAACTGACTTCGATTTCAGCCACTCTTAGATCGTTCAGTAACCGTTTTGGCGTATTGTCTTTTTTTCTGTAAACTTACATCCCTGGTTGAATTTCCAACTGTTTCATGAAGTAATCAAAGAAAGATATTTTTATACCTAAATGACCACATCCATTTCTGCAGTAAAAGAAAAAACGTTTTTCCCAATAGGTACCATTAAAAGAAACCGGTAATAACAAGATAACGAGTATGGTTGAAAAATTTGAAATGATAACACAGCCAAGGCAACAGCCTAATTGCAATAATAAATAAAATTCATGCTTCACGGTTGAGATTATTACAAATAAAAACAGTTGGTATTGCACGTTGAACTTTCCCTTTAGAAATAGCTTCTCATTTTATGAGTAATTTGATCTTGAATCTAAAAATGTAAGAAATTGGAGATATAAGCTATAATTGGACTATTTTATTGTTTAGCCAATATAAAATGTTTAAGCTGTTTAAGCAACTTATATCAAAATTAATTTATTACATTTCGCAAGCTAATTACAGTTCTGAGAAGATGCTTTTGGTATAAACAAACTCATTCCGTTCCCATTCTGTCTCCTGTGATTTGCGTGATACACGCACACCCCGCGGCTGACTCGCAGCTCCGCAGCAGACTTGGGGCGGGGCCGCACAGGCAGACACTGCAGTGTGCTACATAAAACCTTTGTAAATTGTGTCTGCAGACGGTTGCAAAAAATCGACTTGTGCATACCTCTGCAGATTAGTTACAAATCTTGTTATTAACATAAAGTCTCGCAAATTATATTCATTTATCCCACAAAAATATGTACCGACATTTATGTTTTTCTACTACTTTTACTACTTAAGGCTACTTCTCTATTACTTAATACTTTCAAATCAAGCCAGTTGGAAAGTTAAAAAGTTTTTCCTCATATAAATACCGCACTCAAACCTCATCAACCGCGCAAAAGACATTATATTGAGAGATCTAAAAACTGGTTTTCATGATTCAGAAATTTTGAGTTGCATGATGACTGAAAGACACAATTTCTGCATAATGGAAGTTCTTGATAAACTGACGAACTGAGCGAGCCAGAAGCCCCTTAATGCAGATGGGCTTTCCTAGATATTTGATATAATATTAGATAAATGTTTTGTATGTATTTATTTATTATTCCACTTCTAGAAATATGGGACTTAATGTTTATTGACCACTTGTATTTGAGACTTACCCAAACACTGTTCAGAGTTTTATTTTGTCAATAAAGAACTTTGAAGTTTTAAGTTAGGTGACAATAAATATTTTTGGGTAGTTGACTTAGATTTGTAATAACATTACTTATCCTATGATTGAACCCTGGAAACACTGTAGTAGTGACAATTTAAATTTACAGTTTCAAGCTGATTTAACAATAAAAAATACAAACAAATACACAGATAAAACTAAGTAGTCATGGTAAATAAAAGTTATATAAGTATTGTAAAACCTCTCAAATATCTCACTAAAAGCTGAAATAATAAAAATGTATGTAGTACTTAACACTTTCAATCGTCCTTTTCAAAGACTGGTAGAACCTTTCAACAAATTACTTCCAAAAATAGCAAACATCGAAATCGAGCAGTAGTAATTACATTATACTCGTAATTGCAGAACCGGTGGAGCCTCTCAGCCGTATGGCACTTAACAGTCAGCTCTCAAATGAAAGCACTCGATTAAATCAAACATATATTTGCTTTTCTTGGCGCAGACCAAAAATGCGTGTTAAAATCTCCATAAATTTATTCTGCCTCAATAAAATCCCAAGAGACGCAAAGTTGTAAGAAATGTATTGATATCTCTGTTTGGTGATCAGTAAATACTCGTAACTTTAAATGTAGGTTTTATTTTTCATCTGAATATTTTTATATAGCATCGCATACAATATTTATCATCAAAATACATTACTAAAATCATCTCTTATTGGTATGAAGATGCGTGTTAGCGCATGGTGTACGCCAGCCCTTCATTCTGTACACAAAGCCCAAACGCAGCTCCACCTCTGATCACATGCGTCTTATCCGGCATTGATTTGTCATTGAGGTTCTTCTTCCTTATACACCAAGAGTTGGCCATCCACCTTCCATTTCGCATTATTCTGTTGATGATTACTTACCTGTTTACAGTTCAATTAAATGGAATGCTTCAATCTGTATTGCGTTGTTGTAACATGTGTATTAGTACTTTTTTACTAAGACGAGGTAACTTCACTAGTGTTATATCTATTCAATCAAGTTTTGATTTAAGGTAATACGTAAAGGCGAATCTTAGCCCTAATCTAATGCTTATGAAGTACTTAATAAACTGTTTAAAACTTAGTGTATTATTTATGACTTTGCAAATTATTAAAACAAAAATAAACAATTAAAAATCCAAGCAGCTATATTTTCTGTTATTATTGAATAATGTTCTTAGGGATATTAGCAACACTATTTGCCAATATAGTTTCCATTGAGAACCCTTACTTTTATCTCACAATACTTAATTTTTTACCAAAAAAGGAAAGGCTGATCCCCTTTAAAGCATTAATTTCCCATCATCATGTGTTATTGGGCTATGCGAGGATCTTATTAACCAGATTAAGGGGGGAGGGGGGAGTCGATACACTACAAGGTCGATGTGACTGATAAACATTTCTACGGTCACATGCAGGTTTTTCACCTGCAATGTATGTAACTCATATGCAAAGAACAACGTCTTTTACCGCTCAGCAAACGGCAATAACATTTTATTATCTCAAATGATGCTTTATTTGAAATTTAAGGGGAAGGATTTTTGTTGAACAGCATAATGACCATTTAGAAACACAATCTATCTATATATTACAAGACTAAACCCTTAGTTATTCAGTGTTTTCCATTTGAAACTTAAGCATACTTAGGTGTGCTTACATTGAAACATATATTGAAACAACTTTTATCAACCCTGAGCAACAGTGTTCTTGTTGTTTCACTGTAATGTGTACAATGTACAACTTATACAAAAGTTAAGTTTTTCCGAGACGAAATTGAGCTGTGGACAAAAAGTGGCTGTACCACAACACAAATAACAGTAGACAGTCCCCAGTGGCTGTCACGGAACAAAGCGTTCAGCAACATCGGTGATAATTTACAACGTAGTGTTGTTTATAGTGGTTTTAACAACATAACTATAAAATCCGTTATATATAAAACCCGTATTAATTGCTCAAATATAATCTATTAAATATTTCACTATAAACCCTCATGATTTTGGAGGATCCCACAACAACAAAAATATTTGTTTAGTTCACACAGTTATTAAATATTAACTGTTCTGTAATTTACTTAAATATGATTATAGATTATCTAGACTGAAAAAAAATATTCAATGCACGTAGTAAGTACGTATATTTAAATATTATGTATAAGGATGAGTAGTTGGAATACGTGATTTTATTTTGGAAAATGATTATATTGTTCTGGTTTGTTTTAACTAGCATATTTATAACATTTTTCAAAAAAAAAAAAATGTAGCTTTTGTACAGCTTTATTTCAGATGTGCTTAATACATTTTAAATCTTTTCTGGTTTTTTTGTTGCTGTTAAATTAACTCAGATGCCTACGTCAACTTACCGATATTGAAGCAATCCCTGTTGTTGAAATGCCTATAAATGGCTATATATTATATATTCCCTTTAAGCACACATTTTTAATTTTTTTAATTGGGAAAAAAACTATGATAACATATATGCATCATAAATTACTTTAGCACAAATCTAATAATAATAATAATAATTTTTGAAACGTTCATTATTATTAGATACTAACTCAACGTACACATGTACACGATAAACGACTTATTTCGCGTACCACTTGCATCTTACTTACGTTTTATTTTCTATGTGGTTTGCTTTCAAATTCTTTCAGGAAAATATATAATTAGCACAAAATATAGCTGATACATTTCTATTTTATGTATTTTATGTTTTAGCTAATCAGTGTTGTTGTTACGACACAACCAGCAAGTTCTGAGAGGAACGTCATATAGGTGCTGTGGTTTTAATTTCAAATATATTAAAAATAAATACAAATTTAATGTTTCAATAAAGCTAATTAAACAAATTATTAGACAATCAAAATGATGAAAATGTATATTCAAATTAAATGAAGAATTCCTAATTTTAACTTTACTTACACTCTAAATAAAATAGAATTTTTTAAGTGAAAATTACTATTTACGGTTTAAACTAATGTGAAAGTATTATAAACCAAATAGAGTATAGAGTAACCAAATAATATAAACCAAAAACTAGCCTAAAATATAAAACTAGTATAAACTATATTTATATATTCGCTAGAAATATTACTGGTAAAACTAGCTAGGACTTATACTGGTTACTTAGCAAGTATGAATTTAGATGTAACATCCTACATCCTAGCTGTGTTACTCTCTGTCGCGTAACTCACTACATGCTGCCAATAAGAGTTAAACTAGCTCACACTATTGGGTAAACTTACTGGTGTTATTAATCGTTAACTCTTTACTTGGCATGTTTTTACTTAGATAGATCATCCTAACTCTTTCTCTACTCTGATATGAGATACAATCAGTATATACTGCCAAAAAAGATTTCAACTAAAAATATGTATATCGTGATGGATTTCTGTATAAATAATACTTGCCAAATGAAATCAAGAAACTGATAACCCCTGTGGTCTATACGATGCTTTCGATGCTTTGACTGTATCAACACCCGGCCATTGGTGGTGGTTCGGAAGTCAACTTTAAGCCGTTGGTCCCCAGGTTAAAGACACCTTTACTTTACTTTTACTATTATTTATCACGTCAGCCTATCTACCTGAGGTCTTTGCTACTATATATTCACTCTGCTTACGCTAAGTATTTTACTCTCGACCCGTCCTGTGGAAATACGGAAAAAAGACAGAAATTAAACTTTTCTAGCCCCTCGAATGACTGGCTTCTCATTCTTCATACAGAAATACAACTCAAATTTACGAGGAAATGTAACTTAAAATCATGTGAATAATGATGTGCTACAATGAATCATTTCTATCAATCTTGCAGCCTCAAAACAAATCATAGTACTTTACTATTTCCTGGCTATCTCACTATATAATCAATTTGTTAGAGTATTTTATATTATAAGATAAAAAAAAACATTTTATTCCTTCGAACCGAACTATTTTTACTATATTGTAAATCATTTTTGTGTATAATTTGATGCAGTATATTTAGAATATATAAGTGAACAAATTATTATTTATAAAAATGACAGCCATGAAAAATTAAACATATTACATTTAAATGTGACTGAGGCCACAATAAAATCAAGATTACGAGTGTTTACGAGTAGTATTAATTCTTTTATCTGTTTATTTTGTCCTAATAATATTAAAAACTCACTCTTAAAATGTTATGTTTTTGTGTGTGTGTGTTTTTACTTAGGTGCTAATATACTTAGAAACCAAGTTAGGTACCGATTTTGGTACAATGTTATCTAGGACGGTTTAAATAATGTAAGCATGGGTCTAATAAAATGGTCAGCAAAGTATATTATATAATACAGTGGCATATTAAAAATGTATTAGTCATGAAACGTACGACATTATGAAAGTAAACCTAATCATCTTCCTCAAAAACTAAATACGTTATTCTTACGTAATGCCATTAATCATCAGAAAAGCATTTCACTTTCATGACGTAATTACTGTGAGGTGTGAACATTGAAGTGGTTACAAATCTCGAAGGAGCTATGTGTATGTGGACAGCCATTTCTTGGCAAACTTATGATGGTTTCTTTAGTTTAGGATTCCAATGCCATACTAATGAAATCAAGACTTTGTCTCACCTCACGTTTATAAAAACACGATGCAATGCGGTTAAGCCAGATAAACTCCTTTACATCGGAGAGTTGATGGAGGGATGAAATTTGGCGTGAGAAGTCTTATTATATATTCAAAATAAAAAAATTAACTTTCGGACTCTTGTTTTCCATTGATTATTTGTATAGGACTTATCAGTAACCAATTAGTTCTTTTGACCAATTAGTCTTAAGACTCATTTATCCAATACCATAATCAAGATATCCTATGTTCGGATGGACAAATTTATATAAAAAAATGTATAAAATATAAATATTTACAGATAGAAAAAAAATCTTGGAGAAGATAAAATTACTTATAAGCTTCTATGACAATCAGCCATAATTTTACTGAGTGAGAGACGTCACTATCAAACTCATTCTTTCCTATAAAAAGTAAAGTTTCATGCCGAATTTAAATTCTACATATTAAACTGTTTTCTTTAAACTGACTAAGTGGAGTATCGTAGGACCTGATAGAACATAGTAATAGTTTTGTAAATTAATTCAACAAAGTAACTTTACTACTGTTAGTATGTTACATAGTAAAATGTCATGTAATTTTACTTAATTTGTGTAAAATTTCGCTTATCCTACGATTTTTCGATTTTATAATGTTTAACTCTCAAGACCTTTGACAAAATTTCACTTTTACCTTTAATATTGTTCTTTTGACTTCGAAATCAATATTTCGTTCTTGAACCAAGCGTAACGTATCTACCCATTTTAAAGTCCCTAGGACATGCCAACAGCAATAAAAATATTTTAAAATGATCTGCCTGGTAACTAATACAGATAAATAAAGTAATCCTTCCATAACTCAATTCATTCTCGAGATGGCCCTCAAACCACGCTCAAATCACATGCTTACATATGTATATAATCATAAAATGCGATATTTTGGATGTAAACATTAAGTTACATGACGTTCAGCCAAATTGTATAAGTTTATTAGGTTAATCGTGCGTACTGAGAATTAATTTTCACCAGCCCCCCTGAGCGGTATGCTTTACTAACGCTCAGCCAAACATGATATAAATCCTTTACAATATTTTTGTAACTAATTGTTTAATTTTATTAAGGCCATTCTCCAGATTTTGTAAATCACAGAACATATGAATATGGAGGGTCTTCTCAAACAGAATGCCAGGTTGAAGACGCAGATACAAAATAAATAGTATGGATATAGTATTGACGTTGTATAGCAAAATGTGTACACAAAAAAAAAATGTTAAGCACTAATGCCTCTTTCAGATAATGGATACATTGAAGTAAGTAGGCCTACATTAATGTTAAAATCTAGAGGTAATATCGAGAGGAAAGACGCTGCTTCTCAATAAAGGTTCGTTATTAAGTCGACGACATTATCAGCAAACGCATCTGTCAGTCATCACTTTTAATATCCTCGTAATTCAAAATCACCAATTTCTTACCTATAAATTATATTTTTATCTTTAAATTACGCATTATTTCACGTCAGTATATCACGCACTGTAAATGCTACATGCATATTTTCTACCACACGTTGTAGCTTTCCTATAATATGATTTTTACAGAGTGTTCAGTAAAAGTGTTCCAATACTTTGAGACTTTCTTCTACTGTACACATAAAAATGGGCAAAAAAAGTTCAAAATCTTTAGTTTTCCGTCTATCTCTCTGTATGTGTTTTATATTTAAACATTATATCTTTTGAACCAATTAAGATAAAGTTATGAAACTTGAGAATTATTGTATTAACCTTTGGTAGAACATTTTGAAAGTATAATATTAACAAAATCCTATTACACGTTTCAAATTCGTGGACCTTTAAATCAGTCTAACCAAAATAATTCAAAACTGACTAATTATACCATTTATGGAGGAATACTTTTTAGGACATTTTTTTGCAAGTTCAACAATGCTTTTTCCATCAAAATCGGATGAAAACACAACAAAACAAAACGTGTTTTACACCATTACACAATAGCAAGTGTAGTGTTCAAGATTGATGTTCTCTGAACAGCTGATTTCAAGTGTAAAGGAGCTGATTGGTTAAGCTGTCTTCTTTAAATAAAATTTTGCTTGATTTGGCATTCTTAAATAAGAAAGTAAGAATATTTTTAGAGTATATTTAGTTTTAATAATTATAGTATACGTAAAATATCACAACAATAATGTTATAAAAGAGAAAATTAGTAGTGGTGAGTAATTTGTGATTAAATGAATCTTTCCGTTGTTAATAATAACTCATTAGAAGAGAAACTTTACTTCATATATATTTATACCCATAGTTATCAAAGAGTGGAAAAGTTTTAGATTTTATCCTGGGAACAAATTTAAACATGTAAGAATGTCGTAATTCAAATCGTTTAGTTGCGTAAGAATATAAACCTTAAAGAGTATTGTGAACCCATTACTTTCTACTATGGTTTACAAAACAATATTCCTTATCAGCTTTGAGTTATGAAACAGACGATAAAATCGGGAAACGCTTTATCCAATTTACTCTCAAGAGAGGCTACAGTTGTTAAATTTTCCAATCTCTTTAAAGCCTGCGGCAATTTCTGATACGCATCACGCAGGTCTTCCACAAACACGTATTCTCTAGACACACACACACACACACACACACACACACACACACACACACCCACATTCCAAATTTCCTATCAAAATAGTTAAGTTAAAATAAGGGCCCTATATATGATAACTTATACTAAGATAACAAAATATTAATATAATATGTACCACGATCAAAAAATATTAAGTTATGTTATCAATATGTTCTATTGTAGTATACTTCGTTCGTAGTATTTTTTGTTTCATAGTTAATTTTGTCTTGTTTTCTGATAAAAATAATATACCGGGTGAGGCAAACCACCCGTGCAGTATGTATAGCAGGAGAACGGTTTGATGTTTTTACATAAAACAAAGTGTTTTCCTCATAAAACGCCCGTGGGGACCAGACTAATCTTAAATTGACTAGTCTTAAAATTAGTCATGTGGCTTATCAGAATGAAGCTGGTTTTTTCGTGAGCAAGAAACTGGAATCAGAATACAAATAGCTTAAGCGGATACAAATTACATGGTGAGCCGTAAATTTCGACATTAAAAAAAAAAACGGCCACCATTTCGAAACGGATTGAGATAAGTGAATTTTGTTTTTACAATGAGTTCCTTTTAACAAGACCTTAAAAAGTATGGTTTGCCCTATGCTTACATTTAAAACCTTTTGTGTATAAACATTCGATTCCTAATAATGGAACACTCTGTACATATATTTTGATGGACATATTTTCAATGACTCTCCATGGGCGTTTTAAGGGAAAGCTCACAAAGGAACTTCTAAATAAAATTATATAATTTTTACGAACGAATTTTACAAAGTAAAATTGGCTATAAGGTAACCAGTGTTTATTGTTTTACAATACTTATTTTCAATTGACAGTGAGAAAGCTAAAATTATCACTGATTATTTAATAACTACTATAGCTCCTTTATTGTACTAACCATCTAACCTTCAAATAGTCCTTCCGACTCAGCCGTAAGAAGTAGATAGATTTTGTAACAACAGGAGATGGTTTTGTTTTCTGGAGGTCATGTTCGATGCCTAAAATACACGGTACCTAAGAAATTTTAGTACATTTGCCCCCATGGGGTAGAGTAAATACTAAAATTGCCATACAAAAATCAGGATATAATTTTAATAACAGATATATATTGTTTATATAAATTATGAAAAACACTCCTAATGGCCTACTTCAGTTCAATACAACATATGCTTTAGCTTCACGTGTACTGCAGAAATAAAAGGAGATGAACTAATATCATTAGGGCAGATTCAATTCTCGCACCGCAGTCAAGATTTACCTTTAGACTGGAACTGGAATGATGTGTGACGAATTGAATTAGCTTTCCTTAAAGCTTTCAGAATTTTATATTTTAGTATCTGTTTAGTATTCATTTTTGTTGGCGTTTAATTTGTGAGAGTGTTTATTGCGATAATATTGCTAGAAATCACGAATCCATCGGTTTAGTCATAAAACGTGATTAAGTGCAAAATTTGTGCAATTTTTACGTAAAATTTAGATTCCGGGCTCTGAGACTAAAATTTTTAATTTTTCACCCTTGCAGGCTTTCCTTTGAAGCCTGATAGCGGGCGAACCGTTAGAGCTAGCTCGAATTTGAGGCAAATTCGTTAGTCAGGAATGAAGTGAACTACAAAAAAGGTCCAATGACTTTTCTCTATATCTTTATGTATTAACCCTCAGTAACATTTACCCCCCAACCCGAAATTTCCTGGTATGACCAAATAACCTTCTGAGTAAATTACATCCCCTGATGTCGTAACCCTAGGAAACATTAACCCCCCAAAGGGAATTTCCTGGAATGAATAGTTAAATTCCTGAGCAAATTATACTCCCTTACAATTTTAAAATTCTAACTTAGAATTGGTTTTTATTATTATTACACTAAACAATTCACAATAGCTGACCAGTGCAAACGTTTCTTCCATGCTGTGTATTTGCTAAACCGAAACTCGGAAGCTAAAATCCGAGGTCAGAATCGAAAGATAAAATTAAATTTCCGACAGTAAAAGGTCCAGTCACTTTTTCTCGTATCTCTAATAATTAAGCTACAAAACACCCTCAAAATCCAAAGTTTGGTTGAACCCGGAATGAATCAATAAAATAGGTCTACGTTAAACTTCCAGATCCCTAATCTAATGCTCGGACTTAACCTGTCTCCGAATTCCGCTTATCCCCTCATTTAGCCAACTCCCCAATTTATTAGGGGCCTGGGGCCCCCAGCGAGCCGAAGGCGAGTTATAACGATGGTTGTCCCTCCATGGATTTTGGCTGAGAGTAGAATATTTTACATTTGTCTTATGGGTATAATTTTGGCGGCAATGCGAAAATTGGAGAACAAATACATTTCTAAACTAATTGAGCACAATCATATAATATTTTAACATGTAACGAAGCAACTTATGTGGCCTAACTATTCGAAAAATATCCTCTGAAGATTTAAAATTTTGTACGAAAAGCTGAGCATCTTTCAAGATTATTACTCATTAGGCTGGCACAATGTATCTCTTTTCTTCTGCTGAGGATATGTACAAATTGCATGTTTCCTTGCATATCGCATGTCTTATGTGTAGACTTTGAACGCAACAAAACGAATATTCACTTTAAGTGAACTGTATTTTGAGTATAATTGTATAAGGTAATATTTTTAGAAATGTACCAATTACTCGGTTTACACTTTAATGTCTGTATTGTATTAATGAAGTTATTATAATGTTAAAATTTAATGCCTAATTAATGTTTGTTCTTTATAGTATATTGTCATTTGCGACGGCAAATAAACATGTCATCTCATATTTACCTCTTGAATATAGCAGAGTGGAACACACCTAGTATTTCTTTCTTTAAAGTTTCTTTTTAACAGTGGCAGGATTGTAAAACAGGAAAAAATATTTTTCCAAACATTTACCATTGCTAAGAGATACCAAAAATCGGTAACGCAACCTTTCGAGATCTGCAATCTGATCTCTTTCCTCTGTTGGTAACTAACCTAACACACAATTACAGTCTAGGTTAACATAATTAACGTGGTAAACAAACTGTAACGGAGTATTGTGACACGCATTAGTCAGGAATAACAGAAACCATGTTGTATGTCCACTCCATCAGTTTGTCCGCTCCAATGATGTTTAAATTGCATTAACAAATTTTGCTTTACAGTGAACATTTTTTAGAAGAAATAGTGGAAATAAGGTCCAGTAATAAATTACCAGACAGTGTCTGCTTATGCTCATTATGCTATATTTTGTAATATCTAACTTCAATTTATAAGATTGGCTTAGACCCCTTATGAATGTATGTTGTTATTGTAGCAAATTTGTAGTTATAATTTTGTTTCATGTTCACGAAAACCAGAAGCGCTATTGTTAGCTACGGTTACCAGTTTATCTATATTACCCGTTAAAAATACTTTTATGGTAAGGTCAGTTGAATATCAAAAAACAAGTTTTTGGTAATACCATAACATTTATAACGATATAGGTTCCAAGTCATGTAACGCTGTTTGACCAGTCAAATTTAACATAGATCCGGCACTAAGAAATCAAATATCCATGTCCCAGTTCCATCACGTAGTCAGTTGAATAATTCGAACTAGCTGAGTACAGGAATTGCATTCGATTTGTACATTATCATATCCTAGATTGACTCGAATCAGTGTAAAATCTTGACTCCAAGGAGAGCCTGAACAGTACAACTCTTCCTACGCTGTATCCTATGCTAATACGTAAGTAAATCTCTCTTCATGAATATTTATGAATGGAATGTTCTTATCAACGTCGTCATCTTTACTAAGACCAACTACACAGCTCATTACGGGATCCTGGCTTGGGCTGTAGTGAGATTTTTTCAAGCATTCACTGTAACTTTTCAACTAAATGTAAATTTGAAGATTTTATTCATTATACACATACTTTTATCAATGAAGCATATCTTCCAAAAGAGATATGCGTTTCAATTGTTGGTACCCAAAATTGATATTGAGACATGATTTTCAGGACGAGTCTTAGTGACGTATGTAAAACGCAATGTACATAAACATAAATAGTGTGTAAAACGAAATTGTTTGTCAAAATCTGAGCACAAATAAAAGCTAATATTACTTTAATTGGACAAAAAATATTTAGTGTAAGCTCTCATGTAAATTCATTGCATTTCTACTTGACTGAAAATGTGTTCTACTTACTATTTACAAAGCCATTAGGATCAATATTAGTATGGATAGCTGAACGTAACTATTATCTTATTTCATTAAAATGATATTATTATCACAGAAGGAACTACTCGGTTATAATCCTATTACTTGAGCTTAGTAAGGAGCAAGGAAATTAAAACGGGGTGGTATAACTATTATGACCATTTATATTTCGACATTACTCAAGCTACAGTGTACAATATTAACACGTTAGCTCCCAGGTGGCTCAGTGTCTACTACTGGGCTGTGTAGCATAGTTAGCCTATGTAAGCTCTGGAGTGTACGTGGTAATACAATGTAGGAAGTCGCAACACCACGTATCGCATATCAGACTTGCGACATTACTCAAGCTACAGTGTACAATATTAACACGTTAGCTCCCAGGTGGCTCAGTGTCTACTACTGGGCTGTGTAGCATAGTTAGCCTATGTAAGCTCTGGAGTGTACGTGGTAATACAATGTAGGAAGTCGCAACAACACGTGTCGCATATAAGACTTGCGACATTACTCAAGCTACAGTGTACAATATTAACACGTTAGCTCCCAGGTGACACAGTGTCTACTACTGGGCTGTGTAGCATAGTTAGCCTATGTAAGCTCTGGAGTGTACGTGGTAATACAATGTAGGAAGTCGCAACACCACGTGTCGCATATCAGACTTGCGACATTACTCAAGCTACAGTGTACAATATTAACACGTTAGCTCCCAGGTGACACAGTGTCTACTACTGGGCTGTGTAGCATAGTTAGCCTATGTAAGCTCTGGAGTGTACGTGGTAATGCAATGTAGGAACTCGCAACACCATGTGTTGTAAAATGCAATATTTCAAGTCTAGAGGCGTAATTCGTCATTAGGCTACATGAGTTACTATGTTACATCTTAAAATGTCATATTACTGTATTCAGTTGTTTTAAATGTTTAGCTATTCTGTAATTTTATTATTGTCATCATAACTACTCATAATAATAATTTAAAGATTTTCGCTAACGCTCAATCAAAATCCAAAAGTAACATGCATTCCTTAAACTTGAAGTTTCTTTTCTGATATAGAACTGAAAATTCATGCCAAATTTCAACTCTATACGTTAGTTTGTTATTGAAGTGTCATGTGGATAGACAGACAGACTGAATTAAATTTTCTTCTAACCCCTTACATGATGGCCTACGCTAACGCTCAGTAGAACGCTCAATGAAACAGGTAATTGGTCACCCGATCTTTATGACTGAATATAAATTGAATAATGCGTTGAAAAATGTAATAAAATATAAAAGTAATTGACGCCATTATAAATAGTAGGCCCAAGAATCATGCTGCATTAAGTTTGAAACAAAACAATAGCACTTGGTGATTAATATAATTTATATAATAACGTATAGTAATATCTGTAAACAGCTATGATTAATATCGTGTGATGGAATTCAAATTGTAACTAAAAACTCCATTTGATAGTTATTATAAATATAAATTAATGTCCTAATAATATTACAAATGCAAAAGTGCTCTTGTTTGTTTGTTTTGCTTTCACTCATAAATTATACAACCGATTATATTGAAATCTACATGGACGTTTTTACGATCGGTGGGATGAATATAATAGGCGTATTCTTATTTATAAAATATCTCCGGAATAGGCCCCACTAGTCTTTAAAGTAGCGAAAAATCCCATCTTGGTCCCATTTTGGTCCCATCTCTATAGTTGCGAAATACTAATTAAAAGAGCATGCCTAATGTAATCAACTGTTCTGTGTAAATATGGTTTATTATTTTAAATTTTTTTACTTTCATAGTGAGTACATTCTCTAAGGAATAACAAATACATTTAATGTTGCTTTAGATTTCAGCGATTAGGTAAGAAATCATCTACCTTATAAAATGCCCTAAATGGTTAAAAATTGACACCGGACACTTCCTTTGAAGCAGTTGGCAAGAACTATGCTAAACGAAAGTTCGTTAGACTGTTTTGAACCAATGTTTCGTATTTATCAGTTAATACAGAAGCAAACGCCTGGTGTCATTTTAAATCTACATTAAACTATAAAATTCTATAGTACAGTATTACATCTATAATATAATGTTAATATCTAACTTTTAATATAAATTAAAATACAAATATAAATACCATCTTAGTTCACTTGTGGGGACAAGTAGGGTTCTCTGATATCTGGTGTGTGATATATATATATATATATATATATATATATATATATATATATATATATATATACATTTTGACATATTTGCTTGATTGTGGTATTAAGAAAAAAATAAATATTGGCCTCAGAAATATAATTCACTAGAACCAGAAGTGCATATGCAAGTGCAAAACCTGTGTAATTGCGTGTGAAACCGCGGTTAACTGATAGTTATTAAGTAATAATATCATGTTTCAAAATAGTTAGTCAACAAATGCTGTAACTTTAAAGATGTTTAATGTGGACATTATTGTTTAGAACATTATTAAGAATTGGATGGCGGAGAGAGTCCATCGGGTTTTGGTGTGGTGACTGGCAAAAATAATTGCAAAATATGTGACATATTGACGCACTGAAAACACTAAAAAGTGTTTTAAGTGTTATATGAGGTAATAACACTGAAAATGTAAGTAAATTCGCACAATTGGTAATGAGACAGTACTTATATTTTGTTATCTTTTTGTTTCTGTTACGTAAATTAAGATATATTAAACGAGGGTAGCAGTATCTTCCTATTTCTTCTAATTAATTCTATTTACAAAGGATAGCCTTATTCCTTTTTGCTCATTACAATTGCTACATTATTTATACTGATTATGTTTGAGTAGCTCAAGAAAATAAACTAAATGTTTTGACGTGACAACGTCTTAAATTAGGTGGCGGCTCGGAGTCACTCATGAAAAAGTGTAACGCCCGGTAACGTTACGATGCCCGTCCAGTGGGTCCGCCGCACGGGATCCGCACGGGATAAAGCAGATAACTGTGGGTCCGCCGCACGGCATAAAGCAGATAACTATGTTTATTCGTGAAAATGTGGAGTGCTTAGATTCGTCATTTACAACAACTACAACAATAAAGGTAAATAATTGTACACTGATATTTCATTATCGTAAACTATGATTGATTGATTAATTGTTAGATTGACACAAAAGTTGAGAAACTGAGTTTATAGGTTATGTCATACTATTGACAAATGTTGATAGTGTTAAGTAAATTATTAGTTTAAATCACTCTGCAATCAATCGTAATTTAGTCGATTGAGAAGAAACAGCGCGTATTGCTAGTCAAACATTTAAAATAACAAATTATAACCTCTAACCTGTCATAACAGTGCGACCAAACAAACGAACTAAACCGACCAATCACCACGCGCGGAGTTAGAATTTAACTGTGTTTAGCAAGAATTTCAAATTCCAATTTTAGTAAATGTTTTATTCAACTTTACCATTTACAATAACAAATTTTAATTAATTTCAAATTATGTACAATGTTTTAGTAAACAAAATATATTTCTATAGTTAAAATTTGTGCAATTCTTATTTTCATTCAATACCTTGTTCCTATTGTGCAATTTAATAATATTCATATCAATAAATATTCTACCGAGAAAAAGACGTTGTCACGTAAAATCTTCGCCCGTAAAACCGACTTTACAGGCAACCATAATTTTTTTATCATTTTTATGATATATCTCATGTAATAAAATCTAATCATATGATCAATTGTAATAATTTTATATGTCAAAGCAATGTTTACAGGGAATTGAACTTGTGGATTGCGAACTATTTATTTATCAATTAAGCATCTGTATTATTTGACATTAGAAACTAACTAAATTAATACGCATATCTATGACATGGAATAAGACACCAATGTGTTCAATGAACCGAAAAATAGTTTGAAAATTGTATTTTTTGACAAAATAAATTTGTTTTTACGCTTTCTTCAAAGTAGTCTACTCTTAAACTAGTTGTAAAAGAAATAAGCCTCTATAAATCTACTTCAGCAATTTCCAGGCAATGGTCAAGTAATAAATGGTCGAGAATCCATGTAATAAATAAATAAATAAAATAAATAAAAATGCCTTTATTGACGAGTGACACATCAGCTCAATACTGCTTTACAGCACAACTCCTAGTCAAAGAACTTACACTAAAAATAACAATTAAAACATATTCAACACAAATTCAAAACTGACAACAAGAGTAAGAAAGTAATTAAAACACAATCAAAATAATATCAAAACTTATATGAAATAACAAATAAATAAACTATCTATACATGTGAGACTGATATTGCTTCAGTCTCTTTTTGAAAGCCGAGACCGATAGCTGCTTGAGGTCACAGGGGAGATCATTATAAAGTTTAGGCCCGAAGTAGGAGAATCCTCTCCTTCCCACCTCAAGCCTAACCCTTGCAAAATGCAGTAGCGCGTCCTGTCGGGTACCGCGGAGAGCAACCTCCCCCCGGGTCACAAGTCTATCCACCAGGTACCACGGCTCCCGCGCCGCCAGCACACAGTGGACTAGAGTGCAAGTCTGCATCCTGCATACGGCTTGTGTTGGCAAAAGTCCGGCAGCATCCCGAAATGCAGACACATGCTCCCGTCCACGGAGGCTGAAAACAAAACGGACAGCTGCGTTCTGCAGTCTTTGAATACGGCTCATTTCATCATGCGTGATGCTATTGCCGTATGCAGGAAAACAGTAATATAGCACTGACAGAATTATTGATTGTACCAGTTGGAGCTTAGCTGCAACTGGTAGGATGGTTCGGTATCTGTACAGACCCCTAAGCCTCCCCAAAGCCTGTTGAGAAACATAAGTGATATGGTCAGAGAAGGTGAGACCACTGTCAAGCACCACGCCCAAAGTCTTGACAGCGTCACTCACCCTTAGCAACTCGTCACCAAGTTTGACTTGCACAGCTGCCTCAACGACACGTTGGATCATGGTGGGAGGTGCAACATGGATTACTGTGCATTTGTCAACATTCAATTTGAGACCGTGCCTTATCGACCATTGACCTATTCTCAAAAGATCAGAATTGACTGCCACAATAGCCTGGTCGATTGAGTTCAGCTCATAAGACAGATGCAATTGGCAGTCATCAGCATACGCATGCACGTTGCAGTGACGCACACAATCGGTTAGGTCGGCTGTATAAAGGGTAAACAAAAGAGGGCCCAGACAACTTCCCTGCGGCACTCCTCTCGATTTCTCGAGGGGATGTGAGACTTCGGAACCCATCTTAGTCACCTGTTCTCTGTTTTCTAAATAAGACTTAACCCAGGCAATTGCATCGTCCTGAAAGCCCAGATATTTTAATTTCGCAAGCAGTAATTCATGGCTTATGGAGTCGAAGGCTTGAGAGTAGTCAAGCATAACTACAGAGCTACACCTGCCTCTATCCCTCGCCTCAAACAAGTCTGCAAACATATTCATCAACGCAGTGCAGGTGCTATGGTTTCTTCTGAATCCTGACTGCAGTTTAGGGAGCAATCGTTCTGCGTTTACGTATTCAACAATTTGCCTAGTTACTAATTTTTCAAGGACTTTCGACATAGCTGGTAGTATAGATATTGGCCTCAGGTCATTGACATCTTTCGGGTTAGGTTTTTTTGACAAAGGGTGAACTATACTTGTTTTCCACTCTTTGGGAAACTCACCAGTTGACAACGATTTGTTCATTAGGTGGGTGATAGCACCAATGGCATATGGACTGACGGCTTTTATCATTAAAATACTTATGTCATCTACTCCCACTGCCCTGGAGGTGATCTCATTTATAGCCGACTTTACTTCGTCCTCTAATATTCTCCTAAAAACAAAATTATTGACCAAGTCCCCACGTGTCTGTCGATAGTAATTGTTTATCAGTTCTTCGTCTGCTTCATAAAATGATCCCATATTTGAGAAATAGTTATTTATTTCATTCACATTTATATCTGCTGGGAGGTGGTTTTTGCTCTTTTTCTTCACTATATCACTCTGCTTCAGGCACTTCCAAAACCCCTTAGAACCCTTACAGTCAGTCAGTTTTTTCAACAAGGAAATTCTTTTTTTCTTTGCGTACAACACCGTTTAATCTATTTCTAATATTTTTATATTCTATCCAATCACGCTCTTGTTTAGTCTTTGCAAATTTTTTTCGTAACTTATTCTTCAATTTTGTCAAGTCAATAATTTCCTTATTTCTCCATGGTGCTTTCTTCTTCGTTATTCTTTTTGTCACCAAGGGTGCCAAAGAATCAAAAATACTTCTCACATTTGAAGCAATAAAACTATTTATACATCTCACCTCCGTCATTTCATAGGTACATTCCCATTTTACTTTACTCAGCCTGGCTAATGCACCCTCAATGTCAAACTTTGAAAAATCTCTATAAGTTACAAACTTGGCAACGGTTTTTTTCTTTTCTACACATTAGACTGCAGTAAATGAGTTTATGGTCAGTAATTTTCATATTCCTGTGATCTAAAATACTCGAAGCATCAATCACCCCACACGTTTCAAGGTGAGTCGCTTTATTTGTTATTATATGATCTATCAGTGTGGATGATGTGGCAGTAACTCGAGTAGGTTCCGTTATGTGTTGTACGCTATTTGTCATTTTTAACAGGCGACGGAGATGTTTGACTTCTTGACAGTGACTTGACAACAAATTGATGTTAGTATCACCCAAGCATATGACTGAGTCCACTTCAACTGCGATGTCCACAAACAGTGCCTGAAAGAAGGAGTCGAGGCAGGTGCTACTAACACTAGGCGGCCTGTACACTATGGCAACGGCGAGCTTAATACCCCTTATTTTAAGGACTACAGAGATAAATTCTATGCCTGGATCCACGCTAGGTATATTCTTTCTCTCGAAAGTCAAACCTTCTTTAATGTAAAAAGCCACACCTCCTCCGGCTCCCACTATTCGGTCAGCTCTCAAAAGCGTGTATCCAGGTATCTCGTAATGGTCAGAAGGGGTGCTGGGACTGAGCCAAGTTTCTGATACTCCAAACAAATCCAAATAAAAGTCATCTATAAATGATGACATCTCCTCGAAACCCGTGTTTAAAGAGCGCATATTTAGGTGCGCAAAACACAAGCTTCGATCTGCTCGTTTCCCGACTCCGGCGCGTAACCCGACCCCGAGCTCTCCTCCAGGAGTGGAAGAGAGACCGGGTCCGGGCACACCCTCAGAGGCGAGACTACGATTTCTTGGCTGACGCTCGCCACCGAGTCCTCCATCACACGGAGACTCGCAGGGATCAGCGCTCTAAACAGAGAACTCAGCCGCGAGACGCCCTCCCTGTTAAGGTGTCTTCCATCCCGGGCGAGGTGCCTCCTCGACACCCAGCAGTTGGCCTCCACAAACATGACTCCAAAATTATTACACATCAAGTCAAGTTGAACGTTAAAGTCATGGAGGGCTTTATAGCTAATGTCGGATCGAATAATTATGCTGTTCACGAAAACTTTTGAATTTGGAAAATTTTTCTTAGTCGTAAACAGCAAATCAGCCATGTCGTGAAGAGCCTCACGCTTGCCGTGGCCCCCGTTGTATCCTGGACCTCCCCTGTAACCTCTCCTCAGATTGTTCGTGCCCACATGAATATGTATAACTGAAAACCTGTGATTCACATAGCTCAACAATACTTCTTTTAAATCAGTTATTCTAGCGCCTGGGCGACATTCCAGGATCACTTCTTCGCTAAGAGTACTTGGAATAGCGTGTCGAATCATTGAATCACCTAACACTAACACATTCTTAGAACTAGGTTTGCTATCGCTAGTGTCAGTTCGGTTTCGTGTAACAGGGAGAACAGGTGTTGCGGCTACTCCGCTGCTGACACGAACATCTGAGGAGAATGTACCCGCAGGACCGGACTCGGCTTCTTTGTGTACAAGCTTACGCTTACAATAATTTAAATCAATACCCTTACGTCTATTTGTATTGACACGTTTCTTACGTTTAGAACCATATGTTTTATCAGATTGCAAATCTTTTATTGCCCTAGTCTGAACAGTTTGTTTACAAACATTCATATCAGTAAAGATAACAGGATCCTTCTCAGTTACGCTCAATACATTGAACTTGTTTCTACAAATGATATCAGGAGAACCCAAACACACCCGTCCGTGTCTGCGCTTACGATTGGATTTTACAGTTGTCCATTCATGATTTTGTATGTTTGATAAAGCTTCACAATTTTGTTGAACATGCCTTTTACTATTTTTTGATTTTACCGTTTTTTTTAGAGGAACTTTAATCTGTGTCTTCTCGGAGCAGATCGGACGAGCATGCCCGTGTAATCCCAACCATTTTTCAAAAGTCAGAGTAACTGAATTGTCAAGACAAAAAAACTGCAAGATCTGTTTAGCATTCACCAGAACATTTAGTCCACATTCAAATGAATTTGTTTGCTGAAAACAAGGCACTTCCACTACATCATTGGCATTGATTTTTAATAGTTTTCGCTAGCTTAATAGCAGAGTGCGCATTTGACCCGGCCATCGAGTCAAAATGGTAAGCTTTAGACGCTTTTACGTCACAGAATAAAAGTGTCCAATGACAGCCAGAGTCTTCATTAGGGCTAGTTGAGTTATTGACACAACAAAAAATGTACTTTAAGGCAGATGATGTAAGTTGCTTAAAATTAGCTTCAACGATATCTGGATTACTTAGTTTTAACATGTGTGTTTGAGAAGGTCCCAGGAAAACTATTTCCTCCTGATTCTTGACACTTGTTGACAAAGTCTCAAAATAACAGTTGAGCGTGTCGTCATCAGTCCACTTGTCCTTACTCCACGATTGTTCACCCTTACTCTCCAAGGATGAAACATTACAACCAAGGACACTCAGTGTATTGTTTGCTTCGGTAACACTACCGCTCAAGGTTTTATTTCGTTCAATAAGATCCATATTCTTTTCCTTTTCAAGTTTTAAGTTACTTAAAGCTAGGTTTGTAGCAGATTCAGCATTTCGACATTGTGCTACACAGTCCCGAAGTCTTGTCTCCAAGTGGCTAATTTTACACTGAAGAGTAACTACCTCTTCATTCACATCGTCCTGAATTTTGAATGAATTGTTAATTTCTTTAACCCTTAACTCCTTTTCACTCCCAAGTTTCGATATTAATGATTGTATTTCACTCTCAGAGGCCTCTAGGGCATCACGCTGGCTTATTGAATCAGCACTGAGACAGTCAAACTTATGCATGAGCAGTTCAATATTAACGACTATCTCATGTAAATCTAAATCAGGATTGTTAGAGGCAAGAGAATTTAATGCTGAACTCAGTTTTATCAGCAACTCTTCCATGCTGTCGTCAAGAACACTGGATTGGTACTGACTTCTTGTCATTACCATTTTTCAAAATAAGAAATTAAAAAATTCACAGTAGTGTCTAATTTAGCAACAACAACAATTAATGTTGATTAAAATAATAAATAATTATAATTGGCAAAACAAAAAGTTAATGCTCCAATCGGGATTCGATCCGAGGATCTACTATCTACGAGGATCTACTATCTAATGTCACTGATGGATCGGAGGCTGTCAAAACCAAGGATCTTCATACTGTAAGTGACAACTGAAAGGAATAAATTAGGTAGCCGTGCCACAAAGTCAACAGTTACACGACCGCAAATGAATAAAATATACTTTTAACAAGGATGTAGGTTAAAACTTTGTACCGTTGTTCAATTCAGGAGAGATTAAGTTCTCTTGAGATGATGTTATAACTTTTACCTCAGAAATATATATTTAAAACATGAATGATCGCACTCGTATCCAGGGAGCAAGAGATCGCGCGAATGCAAACTGCTCAAGCTTTTTATTTGGGTTTTTTCTTCCAATGGAAGTCTCAATCAAATTTCGGAATTAGATAAAATAACTCTCTCAAAATATAATAATTACAAGGAAGGAAAATTATACTACAGGAGGCTTTGATTCATCATGAAAGAATGAAAGAGCAGTTGTATTGTAACATATTTAAAATACTTAATAATGTAAATCACAAAAATATTACCGATTCCGAACTGTAGCAAACTTCTCAGCAACTCGGACAGATACATATTTTAACTAATGTGATACAATACAGTAACTCGTAATATACAAGGTATATTAGTAAAAGAGTTAAACCGTGTATAAGATATCACTTAAAATTGGTATACTCGTAACAAGTTGAGCACCAACGAAATATTTTAAAATTCCCAGTGCTGATAAGGCTTTAAGAAACAAAGTGGAAAGAGTTGGAACGGCCTGGCGAATAAAGGCGGTTTGGTTCTAAAATTATTTTTAACAATGACCTATCTTTTGAAAATCTAAAACTCCAATATACCAGAATTGGAGTTTAAGATTTACGAAATACCAGAATTGCATTGCTACAATCATCTAATTTAGGTCTTGGCTACTTTACTGCCAAATTCCAACATCTGTTGGAAACCTGTGTGTGAAACCTGTGTTATAAAATATGAAGAAAATAACTGGAAAATTTAGTTTATACATGTCTTTTTTTAATGTTTATAATATAAAATGTTTTTGCTTTGTTGCAGGTAAGGTAGTATTCCTCTGACCTCCCTCACGAGAGAAGTGTAAGTACTTGAAATGTCATACTAAGGAGTTACTTATATGGTTTAATAAAGATATATACTTTAATCCATAGTGTGGTTTACAGATTGTGTGGTTGACTTTAGAAGTTCGGCTTTGGTATCTCTTTTAGAAACTCAGAAGCAAATAACTTTACCATACTAAATATACCAAATGTTTTCTTTACAGTGTAACTGATAAAAAAAGTGTGTGACATTATAGTAATGAGGGCAATATAAAAATAACAAAATGGATTTAATGTCATGATTTCTTTAATGAGTCCTATACCCATCTGTGCATTGATCGAAAATACATATTCAATGGGCTTTCAGTGACTGCTGACGGACTACATAGACAGCTACCGGGTCAGGTTTTAAATAATTTAACACTCTGAATTAAACACAAATACAGAGAGAGGAAAACCATTCCGTACTCTTCCAACGTAATATATGTAGTTAAATATATTTATAAAATTATTTAAATGTTAGTAAAGATTGTGTTACAAGTCGTTATGTAACATTGACTCATCACAACACATATAAGACGAAGCCCTGACTCAGTCTCTCACTCATCACTAACTCTCCTTCGATATTCCGAAAAATTTGAGTTTGCCAGACGTTTGCCCTAAGACTCAGGTAATAGAAAAGGTATATAATTTTCATAAATATCGAAAATTCAAAAGGGTTGAAATGTTGCAAGTATAGTTTTTGCAACCCTTGCAACAATGATATTTCGTTTCTTAACTTAATATCCAAGAAAGATAAAAATTGAAACATACACGTTTTATGCTCCTAAAAGACTAATGAAAGGAATTTCAGAGATCAACTACAATTAGGGGTTGTAAAAGGGTTACAACACAAAAGTAAGTATATTTTTGTTTTTCAAACTTTTAAACGCCTTAGAAAGATGAATTTTGAGAAACACCTGCATCAAGACTCATATAGAAAATCAAAATAATTTCATAATGAAACATTCACAGGGGTTGCCAACTTTAGAAGAACTATATTTTGTACCGAATGACGATAACACAAGGGGGTAGTGACTTCTGAGGTCGTAGTAATAAATACTCGAATTGTAAAGTTTACTTATAAGTTCAATTTAATTAATGAAACTTACAAGCACCACTTTTAGTTGGTAAATTAAATGTATGCCTTGCCACGTTGCTGCCAATTAGAGTACAAGAACTAAAAATGTATATCTGATAGGTGAGCCTAAAATATCCAATGTTCTATGGAATTATGCCTACGATATTTTACTTTATAAAACTTTAAGATTTTACTTCCTTTTGCAATATGTAGACTCACAACCCAGGCGTCGGCGTCTTGGCACAAGACATTGAAGCTGTAGTCTAAGAAGGGTTATTTCTAGTCGGTAATTACTAGAAGAGGAGTAGAAGTTATGAAAGTGGTAGCCATCTACTCAAATAATACGTGAGCTCGCCTAAAACAAATTTGCGACGGTATTAGCCATTTAATGAGACAAAATACTTATCACGACAACGTGCTCGTCAGGAGGACGACGCCACAAATTGTATCCATTTCAATCAAGCAAATAAAAGATCTTCAAGGGTAAGTTACTTTACTATTTACAACTTTACTTTACGTTACATTGATTTTTATATGTTTGGCATCAAAGGGCTAATTTAATAATACGAAAATATAAATTTTACTTTCGGACAGCGCGCGAGGTGAAATCGGTCACGTAGTTGGGCTGCTACGAAGGGTTACAATAAAATATTCATACGCGTGCCAATTAGGTAGTTAGTCCGTCGATAATTTAGTTCCGGAACATTGGATAAAAAATAATATTAAGTTGTACTGGCTAACTAGGTTGTGAAATGTTGCATTATATAAAATGGAACTAACTAACGGTACAATTTTTTTCAACTCTCTGATGTCCTACAATTGATGAAATTTTACACACACATTGTCTTAACCTCTCAACAAACAAATAAAAGATTTGTCTTAAAGATAAAATTCGGAAGTGGATTACAATGGCCGGAAATAGTCACTTTTTAGATCGAAGAAACTTTTTAAAACGATTTATGTACATACTTTCTTGATCAAAACTTAAGACAAATGCTAGAAGAACGATTTTGTTTATTAACTCTCAGATGTCCTTCAACGATGGAAATCGACACACACGTGTCTTATGCTCTTAACAGACAAGTAAAAGATTTGTTATAAATATAGATTTCAACAAAAATTATAAGGAAAGGAAATGGTCGCTTTGTGACCAAAGTAGAATTTTCAGACCAACTTTCATTATTATATGTTTTTCTTAAAAAGAGGCAAGAATTTAAACGCCACCATAGCATATCAAGTTGAAACTTTTAGACCATAGTACACTTTTTAAAAGAACAACATATTATATATATACATATATATATATATATATATATATATATATATATATATATATATATATATATATATATATATTATTTTCAGTCAGGGCTACAGTGTAAACGATACTATGGCGCCATAAGTAGATTATAATGGCCAGCAGTGCAAGCTTTTTGACCAAAAAAATCTTCGAATCTCTGAGTTGTCCCTTAAAATGTCGAGATGTAGCTTTCTTGAAATGACCATCACTTAACACACGGGTGTTAGGAAACATTTACATGCCTAGTCTTATCCAGTAAATACTGAGTATCCGTTTGTTGTCTTAAATATACACACCAATTAAGTCCCCGTCACACCAATTGCTATTGCGTCCGAAAATAATTCCTAGAGTTAAAAAAATTACTAAACAATTGTATTTATTTTAATTCATCCCATAGTGAAAACATTATTGAAATAATTAAATCTTTCGCATTTTTGTACTAGGTTATTAATAAATTCACGATTGAAGAGCGTTAATGCCACTGATCACCGTTTTCAAAACTTGGAGGTAAAACAAATTGTGTTGAAGTAATTATTTAATTCGTTTAATTTAAATATCTATCGTTTAAAAACCTTGAGACGATATCGACGAAAGCAATATTAATGTTTGACGAACAAATCATATAAGTGAACGAATTTTTAATGATATAGTGCCAGATGGTCTTCAGAAAGTCTCAAATTTGGAAATCTAAGATATACACGTCAATGTATACACACATAACAATATTTATGTAGAGTTTTTTTAACTTACTCATTTTGGGCAATTTTGTTTCTATAACAGATGAGACGAACATTTATTTACTTTAACTTAACTGACTTTTACTATATTTAACATAGTCATATAGTTAAAGTGGAATGACGTATACATACAATTCCTAAATTTTTCACATTTTACTATATGAAAGATAAAATTGGTTTGTAGTTGGTACTGCAGTTGTACAAGTACCTGAATGTGAGTGGACATGTGGTTGGTAGGGGGTGGGGTTGTGGCGGGGTGGGCGGTGGGCAGTCCGCTGCTCCACGTGGGGTTAGAGAAGGCTGTCAGTGTAGTCCCGTGAGCGTATCGTGGCGCGCCGTAACCTGGCCAGGTAGCCTCTCTCACTGCGCCTGGTGTCCCGCATGTGTGGTGTCCTGTGTGCGTGTAGTGCCTGTGTGTTTGTGTTGTGTGTGTCTGTGTCGTGTCGTGGCGCGATGTCTCCTTTAGTGGTCAGTATCCTCTTCTATTAGCCACCTTTCCGGAACTAAATATCTCTAAGAATAGTAATAATACTAAAAATTGCGTCTGAAAAATTCGTTGCATCCTTACATTAAGTGTTAAGAAATTATATATATCTAAGAAAGTAAAAAAGGAAAGCTTAAAGAAATATTGTATTGTGGCCTACATTTTTATTTTCTGTATTTTTAAATAAAATAATACTGCTTACTTAGAACTCGACACTTTTATACTTCCAAAACATGAAAAAATGTAATACCACATTCAAAATTAAATTCAATTTTATTACATTCTGGGATGTTTAGTACCATGTTTTTCTTATCTTTTTTAAGCATGCTACTTTAATTTTTTACTTCTTCACTTTCTCTGCATGATCCCTAGAGATAGATTGATGTGTTGGTTTTCAAATTTAACTAATTTAAATAATACTCAACAGAACTAATAATACATTTTTAAACAATATACTAACATGGAAATCTATACACTTAGTTTAATTCATAGTTTTGAATCGTATACGTTCATAAGTATAAGTGGACTTTATATTTTATAGAATACTTAAAGAAATATGGCTCGTATCAGATTATCATCTTGATTCCAAATTATGCATGCATCTTATACGGGTATTCGGTTCTTCTTGTTAAGATCTTAATGCCATAATAGGACAAAATCTCAGCATCAGCATAGTCGTCAAAGATTTGTATATTTTGTTGTAAACAATATTTCGAGGTGGGAAGAGGGACCATGACGTACCACGTGGGGCAGAGGCCCGACCTTGCGCACGCAGGCCCGTTGAGTGTGGTAAGCACCGCTAGAATGTGCTACGGTGATTTTAACGTTGTGCATTGTAAGATCAATGATTCACAGTTCTTCTGGTAACAATTTATCTCTGACGATTTGAAGCTTCCGTTGTTTTAGGCGACAGCTATTGTTCCGTTATAAACTGATAAGTTGACATTTTCATTTAGTCTTCATTTCTATTGTCTTTTCATATTGTTCACAGATGAATTGAGTTTATATTGAACCCTGCTTTCCCCCCTTTTATATAATTATAACTAAAACTATGGAGCATATCTACATATTAATAACAGTTGAATTTCTGCTCACTCATTAGCTTAGAATACAATTTAAACATTAAAGTTATTAATCGTATGCATAAACCGTTTTGTTTCTTTTCTAGATTTTTCTTTTTGAACATGATTATGAAATGTTCTGATATCATGGATAACATCACTAAAGAGTAGGTCTATATCTATAGGTTACTTTTGACTTGTGGGATAATTTAATGAATAACTATATATATATATATATATATATATATATATATATATATATATATATATATATATATATATTCATTTCCAAGAAATAGTAAAATTTTAATAATACATACTATTTCTGTAAATAAATACTATAGTACTATAAACAGCATAATACACTGATGTAAATCATCTATTACATGACTACTTTACACACACTTTTTTAAAGGGTACGTAAGGGCAGGTACTTATGTCTAGGCATAGGAGTTTAAAGTATTAACACTACTAGTATTTTTGTGGTGCTTTAGAAAAGATCCATATTTACCTCCTTATAGTACATACTCATACAAATTTCTCATGTTGTGTGATAAATGTACTTAGAAAAAATAAAAGCCCATGCCATGACGTTAAGTAATCAAATTTTATTAACAACTCATGTAAATATAATTATAGCCTACATATTAGTATTGTTTAGTACAATATTATATCAATGTTGTAGCTTGTTATCTTTGGTATATAGGGTTCTAGAAATAATGTTCATGCGAGGTATATGCTCCGTACTCCTAACGCTATATTATATGATATTTCATTGATTCTTTTATCAGAACCACACCTCATCCAAACTATGGTCCTACTTTGTACTTCCAGAGATACATTCCAAGTGTATAATTGACAATAATAATTTTCCATTTCACTTTGTCATGTCCAATACATTTTTTATTATCTTATCATTTAATTTTATATTATTCTTATATTATTATAGTATTAATATATAATAGTAATAATAATAAAGTATGCTTTTTAACTCAATCTAACTTGTTATTTTCTATTGCAAACTTATGAAACGGAATGCAAAACAATTATTGTTCGTTTACCATATTTCGTAAAAAAATGTTTTTGCTCAAAATTTCCATGAGTGTACGAATAAACTAACTAACTGTATATTACTATACAGTTACATATTTATATACCTACTTGTTCTCATAGGATAAAAATATAAATAATTTCCAAAAAATCCTAGTTTTATAAATTTTGTACGCTTGTATAATCGCAATTTGCATGAGTTACGAGTATTACTGTATAGTAGTTATTGAAAAATTAGACAGTCACTGAAAAAAGTATAACGATTGCCAGTATCGCTCTTAAACTAATTATAAATTTAATACTGCCTGCTTATTTCACCCAGAACGTTATTTATTGAAAGGGAATAAAATAAACTATAACCTATTTATAACCGTTACTTTTAAAATATGAAATTGATGTTACATTCGAGATCATTTATCCTCGTGCGTACAATTTTTTCAATCCAAGTGTTTTTGAAAGCACAAAAATTTTTTAACACTTATCTAACGATATTAAGCTATTATTGTTAGAATAGCTATATATAGGACAACGCAATATGTCTGCTATTATAGACCGTGCTATTCAGTAGCTTCTAAAATTTTTCCTTGAAGTACCTATTGAATTTGAAAAGTGTCGAACAAAATAAAAAAAGGCTAACTACTACGAAAAGATATGAATGACGTCATGAACTATACTTTGAATGAGTCACGTATATAAGATCACACGTAGGGGCTGAGCGAGTCTTCTCGTGGGTTAATGAAATTAGCAAAACAAGCAGCTGTGCGGCCGAAGGAGAAAGTCCATCAATTTACCACACAATTACCGCTTTGACAATGTGTGTGCGACGCCCGACTCGCGACTGTCGGAACACTGTTGACTCACACACCCACTGTGTTAGCTAGTAGGCCTAGTGTGTATTACTTGAGGCACACCTCATAGTTTGTACAGCATCAGTCGGATATAAGTCAGGTTACTGCCTCTTGATTGACATTTATTGTAGTCAATACATAATAAAAATTGTTACGGAATAAAACTTTAGTTTAAAATTTTTGGTATAATTATATTGAGAAGTGCTTGACATAAATTGTAAATCTTCATATTTTCCTGGAATAGTAATACTACTTTTCGTATCCAATATAACAATATTGCCACGTGTGGTTGTACAGATCGTTATTAGGTCTTCTAAACTCTACCCTTAGAATTGGAGAACAACTGAGTAATTTGATGACCTTACAACATACACTTTTACATGAATACGAACTTTCAGCTAATATGATAATTTAACACTGTGTGTTCATTTCATCCACGAAACTATAACTTTTAAGGGATCGAAAAGTATTGCCTATCATAAGCATAACTCTTTTGAATATGAGACTACGAGATTCATTATACCTCTTGCATTCTCAGAGACTCTCGGTTTTAATACAAGGAACTTTTATAGTTACAAGGTATTTGGAAAACATGTCTTAAAGTAAAAGTTTAAAATTATACACGATTAGATGCAGTATAAAATAACCCCAAAAATGAATATTAAAAGGATTTACATTGTTACAATTCGAATAACTAACATACATTGACAATTCGAATTACGCAACTCTAGAGAGCAAGAGGTTACCCAAGTTCCTAGGTTGGTCCTACAAGTTTTCCTTGACAATTTGGTTCCACATGGTCATTATTAAAGGTTATCCTGTAGCTGCTATAGCTACAGCATTTAATTCCAAGAGCTATGGTTCCCATAGGGTTCACTTGGGCCTTACGTCCTAGATAAATCCAGAGTCAAGTTGTATCCTATAAGCTTACAATCTGGTTTTTGTAAAATTGGTAGAGGAATTTCCTTTAAAAATAAATTGATTGTCAGTCAAAATAATTTGATAAGGGTTCAAATAGAAGAATATCTTATACGTTACAAGTATTAAACAGAATGTTTTAACATATTGTTTGTCACATAAAGTACAAATAGTGTCAGCTAATGATACAAATATAGATTAATTGACTGAATTGGCCTTTATTCTCGTTGTCAGAAACTCGAGAATGTAGGAAATTCACAATGGGGAACAATATATCAATGCTGGCGACCTTCCAGTGAATTTAAATCAGCTACCTGTAAATTATATATTCATTTAGGAATGCCAGTGTTGCAGAGACAAAACCACAAACTGTTATGAATCTAAGAGAGAATTTTCTTCATAACTTTGACTTCTACATAGATACACTAAATTATAGAATCATACATATGACTACAACTCTATGTCTATGTTACATATTTTAATTGGTTTGAAAACGATTCGCCTGATTAATATAATGAAACCATTCAAGCTTTTATAGTTTATTGAATTTGAAGGAGAGGATATGGAATTTGGCAATATTAAGTTTTAAGTTTCAATATTAAGTCGTAGTTAACTTAAGCTAAATAAATTATTCAAATTAAATATTGTTCTACCACATTCTTCTAGGAGATTTTCCACATGATTTTCATTGTTTTAATATTTTATGGTATGTATATTTTATGTTTAAATAAATTATATCTTGAATGAAATAAATATTAGTTTATTTTAGTCCATGAGCTAATGTAATTAGTTTACATTTCCTCTCAATCGTTGTTATAAAGGACCATAATAACATTGTATTAATATATTAAATAAACATATTTAGTTCGTGGTTTAGTACCATAATATTTTTAATTCGATGATTCGGATTCGGAACTTTTTCTGCGCCCGTGACCAGGTGAATTCTGGTTTTTCTTGAATTTGTGGAGGGCAAATATCTCAGTTCCCTACGAGAGAAAGGGCTACGATTTATGGCCTTCTCAAAGACACTTGAGTCGGGACCTCGAGAGGGTCGTGTCAGCACATAGCCCCCTTAATCAACAATCTGGATCAAAACTTCGATCGACGAGCGCAAATTATAGACTTATGACCTTTACTTCAGGTTGAATTATTACCGAGTAAAATCAGAGGAGGAACAAGCTACGTGTAATTTTAATAACTCTAAAGTACATCGTCGTTTAAAATAATCTATAAATACAGAGTCAATACACTACATTTGTGTACTGACCGTTCTATAATATCTGATGCATACAACAATATAAATCCTAATAATATTATAAGTCCGAAAGTGCTTATGTTTGTTTGTTCTACTTTCACTCGTAACTAATTATCCGATTGTACTGAAACTTTACACTGACATTCTTAGAGTCACTAGTATAAATATAGGTCTATTATTGCTTAGAAAATCCCTTTGGGCTACGCTATACTAATCTTAAAATATCTAAGAATCCCATCTTGGTCTCTAAAGCTGTGAAATGTATAATTGAAACAACCTGGAAAAAGTAATCAACTGTTTTGTGTGAGCATTTTTTTATGACAGCACAACCCTATGTTTAAGTAATACATTATCCCACACAAAATGTACCAAATAAATTTAACACCTCAAATTTAGATTAGAAAGATGCTTATCGATGTTAGTAACTTGCTACTACAATAACAACAAGTAAACTAGAGGCCAAAGGTGTTTTTGGAAACAGGAATAGTAATGTTTGAATAAATATAATAATATACATGCTTCCTGAGGGTCGGAGTATTAACAAAACCTGTTTTGAGAGACTCCTCCGTGATAAATTGTACGATTCTAGTCACGGGATTTCTGGTCTCTTGTTTCTTACATTTGCAGGTAAATATATAACATCCAATTTTCAGAATAAAATTCTTAATATATACAACGTGTACTAAAAAATGTACTTGGGTGTAATTCTTAGGTAATTTGTGATTTTATTTTTCCAATATTAACAGACATAAACAAAAAGTTTGTAAATTATGTTTAAGAATTATATTACAGTAACATTAAACATTTAGCTGTTCATATTATAAAGCAAGAAACAGATACAGCAGTCATTTAAATTTAAGGTTAAACAAAACAGTAAACAATGATGGTAATGCAAAAAAAACAAATTTCAGTCTCGATTTCAAATTTCATTTCATTATATCTAAATACAATAAAATAAATTTAATATGTCTAAAATGTTTACTCTGTCTAAAATGTATTCACTTTTTTGTAGATGTTAAAAAAATCCACAAACCATAAGTTTTATACGTTTATGTGTATAAAACTTATCAGATGTCATATGTGTAAAAAACTTACCAAACTATTTGACATTGCTTTGTTATTCAATATTCTGTTTACTTTTTCCTGTGCACTAACAATGAAGATTCATATTCTTTTAAGACATCACTTAATAAATTAATGTTACGCACGCAACTCCAATTTAATAAATTAATTTAACAAGGAAAGATTTAGTTGTGTAACAGTTATAACAGTTTAGTTTCTAGTAGCCTATATTACCTTACACACTGTAAATGTGATAGTTTTTTTGTTCAGAATTTAAGACACTTTAAGTATCTTATCCACTTTCCGTAGTAAAGTTCTCTCTTAAAAAGTGCTCTTCCCTTGGAGCTACGATCACTGTGATTGATTGATGTATCTCTGGTGTGATGAGACACCGTGCAAAATTGTAGCTTGCAGCTCAACCTTCTCCGTCGTTATCCAGTGAACAAGGGAGAACATGAACTCAGTTTATGACCAACAAGGGAGTTATTTGGTCACGTTTATCTTACCGTTAAATGATAATAAATATGTATTAGTTAATATTAAATTGGAGTTGAATATTATAGAATTATCAAAAAATGTTTGAAGTTTTCTTTCTAGTTTACTTAAAGGAAACTAGCTTTATAAAAAAATGAACAGCTTTTAGTCGTGGTATTTTTTGAAGAGAAGTGAAATTTCACTTACATTGTTACGTGGATTGCAAAATATCTTAAAAATTGCAAAGAATATTAAACATTTTTTTTAATAGTGTAGGTGTTAGCAATATGTGATGGCTAATGGAGGAACCTTTCTCAGTACTTTTAAACGTAAAACGCCGTTTGAACACGTATATGTAATTACGTACACTACAGCATATTACGGATAGATCTTGTTTGTACTATTTTAACGATAGTATTCAATTAATACAAAGTTGGGAACTAACTGTTTGAGCAGCATTTAAGTGCGGAAAATATTGTAATGTGATTTCGTAAGATATCTATCTTATTTAATAAATTAAAACTAAAATTATAGTATCTAAAAGAATGCTAGAATATTGGACATTTATCAGCTGTCAATTTTTGTGATCAAAACTGAAGCAACGCTCAGAGAACCGGTATGTAACCACATTGTTACGAGCCAACAAAATTTGGAAAGAAGTATAAGAAAGAAAGATAGACCAAAGATTAAGCATGCTTACACAGTTGAAAAAATCTATGAAACATTAACATTTATAAAATCACGTATTATAATAGTTACATAAGTATTTTCTAAACCTGAATATTTTCACATCAACAAATATTGGTCAAAGTGTATTTTCAGTTTCAAATATTAAAAATGTGTGTGTTTTTTTTAAGTAATAATATACTCTAAATGTAATTTGACAAAAGGACTACCTAATTTTACATAGTAGTAGGTTTTGAGATTAAAAACCCACTTGTTGCATTGTTGCAACAATACATAGAAAAACACTCATCCTTCTCCACCAGGCTTTTTATACATGAGTTCTGAAACTCAAAGTATGTTATTGATTTGAACCCAAACACACATTTGTCCCAAATTCCACGATTTCAAATAGAGAATTTGTATAAATTATTGGAGTCAGACCATTTATTATTATTTAACATTGAAATCGTAACAGAACTAAAATAAATACAGATAGTTAAAAATTGTAATTATAGTGAAATATTCCTCTAAAAATTGTGTTTTGAAACAAACTAAATTTATATATATTTTTATCATGACGCGAAGTTTATTTTCCTTTTGTTAAAAAAAAACATAAATCAATCAGTATAAGGTACAGTTTTATCTCAAATATTAGTTAAAGTTACGTTCGTATACGCAACTGTTTTGTCTCACAAGTTGCAAGGAGGTCAATGACCAGCCTGTCATGTGGTTCCTCAATACCAGGCTCATGCTGCTATATTGGCTAGAAACAATCTAGTCCCGTCTGTTAGAGACAAGACACAATTTATGGGCTTCTCTCTGGACTCTCCTCTTATCCGTCGTTTCGTGCGCTGATGAGTTTCAGCAAAAACTTCATTTCAACCCAAACCTCCCACTCTAAAAGTATCTGTCAAATAATTTGAATAATGGAAGGAGTCTTTCTAATTTCCTTTTTATATGATGTGCTAATTTGCTTAATAGCCTCGATGGCAATCTCTTCTACTATTTAAGTACGTGAGTGTTGCAACAACTTCTGTATTGTTTATTAGTCACACATTTATATATTTCATACTAATAAGTTTCATAGAGCTTTTTTAAACAATTTATAGATTTTTCTTTATAAAGAATCCTACAGATTTGACTGTCAGAAGTAAATTATGTAGTAAAAATCCAAAATGTGAATTTCTATGCTCTTACTTATATGTATTATGATTTCCAAATTTTAGTTTTAATATTATTTATATATCTTGGCGATTACAAAGGCCAGAATCAGACTATAAATAAAATCAAAGAAATTTTTACTGTTACACACGATTTGTGAAATCTGCACAATGGCATTAGTCAAGTTGTAAATATTAGGCAGTAGTGTTTTAGTCTTACATATGAAAACAAGATAGTACGTTAAGTTGATTTTATTACAAGTTTTATGTCGATAAGACTCAAGTGGGTAAATGACATTTAGTTACGCCTTATAAGAAACTTCCGTTTCTAGTATAGTCAGTAACAAAAATGTTAAACATGTTTTCCTTACGTTCCGTCTCAATAAAAAATAATGAATATATATATTTAGGATTTCATGTTAAACAGTTATATAGATTGATAAATAGCACGTTAAAGCTATGGATATAAGGCTCGTAGGTGAGTACATGCTACTACAGCCACATGACATGTTTTCAAAAGGTCTATTACGTTACAGTTCATTATAACGAAAGAGTATTTTGCTGCGTATCTGGGTTATGTAAGATTAAAACTTGTATATTTGGAAATATTATTCTCCTTACACAGTTTTAAATAACATACCTGATTTAAATGTAACATAATGAAGTCTGTTAGATATGTCATTAGGTAAAAACTGAGGCTTTTATATAATTTAAAAACACTTTAAAACAATTGGTTTTCAGGTGGTATTGTCAAATAATTCAAAACCCACAGATTGTGATCGAACATGGTTACTGTCAAAATTGCATTTATATCGTTAGGAATGTTGTTTTTAATACGAAAAACAAATTAGTGTTATTACATGTTACCAATAATACTGTAGCACTCATATACAATTTTGGGGTGTTTGATTACCTGAACGCAGTTCAAAATTTAAAGTTAGGGAAATTTAGGTTTGTTGTTTGGGATGTATAAGAATTTACTAACGAGTGTTTTGCCTAAAGTTTTATGTGAATGTCGAGGCCTGTATCTCGGTAACCAATACACTGAAAAGTATGTTTGACTAGCACATTTTTGAAGAAATGTAATGTTTATTAACTTATTACTGGATAAATATTTTCATACGCTGCTTAGTTTTTAGTTAAAAGGATCAAACAGTAAGAGGTCCAAAAATCACAAATTTTTTAGGATTAAAACTCATAACATGCTTATAAATCCCAGAACAACAACCAAACATTTCATTAACTTAAGAGTTATGTCCAGGTAAAAGTATCTGACTGCTGGACCATAAGGCAGCCTTTTACAACTGAGCACAAACGGAACGCTGTGATTCAATACAGACAATATTATAACATTCTTTAGAAGCTTTACATTATTTGCAACCAGCAACGTTCTTTTTTCCTGTCTAGGAAAGTTTACTGCAGCCCGTATCGATTGAAAACATTATGTTGTAGGTGGTTTAATTTTGTTATATTGTTAATTTAAAAATTAAAGGCAGAGAAGAAACCAGTTTCTTGAATTCTTTAAGTTACTTGAAAATATGTTCTACTTTAGGAGTTTTGATGAATGTTTAACATTTGGATGATACTAGTTGGATATGCCAAGTAACTGTACTTATTATAAATCTCATAATTTAGTTGAAAGATAGCAGTAACATAAATTTCGTAACAACCTTTTTAAACTGAAATTTAAAAATATTTAATAACAATCTGAAAAATTACTACTTAGCTTTCCTCTTAAGTTTCAAGTTTCAGCTGAACTAGAAATTTTATAAGTGGAGGAAATCGAAATTACTATTGTCTATACTTTAAAATGTAATAAAATATAGAAAATCAAGGCCTCTTGTATGTATTAATATTGATATTGTTATTTAATAAAAATGTATTGTTTGAACGGATGCGATTTTCTTAGAAAGACGAATAGAAAATAATTATTAATGTATATCGGCCGCGTTTTATATTCGTACAAATATATCTATATTCATTTCCACATATTCACCTCTTGACATTCAATTTTATAGCTTAAACTTCATTCCTTTCTTGAAATAAATAATAAATTAGCACTTACCGAAAACCTCATGTTTCCATCATTCCTCCCGAATAGTGATCAAGCCTTATGAATCTCATCCACACACATACAATTACATCAGCTATAACAAAACATCTAGTTCTTACTTGCATTTATCTGCAATACATATACATGTATTGTATTAAACAAGTCATATTTCATAAAATACACGATTTATTAATTGAAAATAAGGGTTTCCAAAGCCTAGAGTGGTCTATAGTCTGTAACCTTGAACGTAAATGTCCGCGTCGATCAATTGGGAGAGAAAGTAGTGCCGACGTCGATAAGTGACTATCAATGAGTTATTCAAGCGGCGCACGTGAAACGTTCATAACAGATTCTGTTCACGTCGAAATTGTTCGTGACAATACACGGTTTTGGATAATTTTTGTTACATTTGATAACATTCTGTACAACAAACCTCGTAAAAATATGTTTGACCCAAACCACAGCAAAAAGTATCCTTAAATATATGTTTATTACATTATTCGTAAGCTTTTACAATTCAAAAGTAATGTTCTTTCCATACAATACATATCAAATTCCGGATGATTACAGGTTTTAATTCTACCAAACTTATAATTATTATTTACATACTTGATAAACATTTAACGCTCTGTATTAATAATATATTTTCATTTCAAATACTAATATTTTTTAAGCTGTTGGAAAATTATATTTAAAGCGACATATTTGGTTTCGCAGCATTTTAAATCGTAATAACTTGTTACCATAACAAAATTATTATAATATAATGTTTATAAATCGAAGTGACTATTTTAAGTTTAAAATATAATTTATGATAATACCTTGAAAATGCTTAATTAAAACATACCGAAAGAAACTAGAACATTACCTAAGGATATTTAATTAGTGAACACAATAACGGGAGCGTGAGGTATTATTAATCATGTCTATCACTACCAGTACATGAATTATAGAGTGCAACTAACCTACCAATTAGGGGGCAAGGTAATATCAACAAAGGACTTGTTTAAAATATCCCTTTAAACTAGTCTTTTGATGTTATAACAGAATATTGAGTATACGCAGACAGACATAATCGCCAAGTCCGGTTATCCAATAATGTCCCCTTGGTATTGGGCGAAAATATGGAACTCTGGTAAAGGTTTTAAAACCTTCTAGACATTTAATAAGCAAACCGTAATTAATTGTATTGGGAAATTAAAATTTTATAATTATGGAGATTTTTAACCCACAAACATATTCTACGAATGTACCTAGTAGAGATTTAATTTACTTTAACTCTTTCCTTAGAATCTATCCATTTAGATACCTCAACTTTGGTGTGTCAGCTCTCACAATAGCAATACCATATTACTCACTTTACACTGCCAAGAGAAGTAAAAATAGCTTGACCAATAACCGTCAAGTTATTTCATTTTTTGTTTAAACTTTTTGTGCTTTTAAAACATTTCTCTAATATTTTATATGAGCTGTCTTGGGCACTTTCGGTTTTTTGTAATAAATAGTAAATCTAACCGATTCAAGCCGAGTTTTGAATCCTTATATTCAAAATATGTGAGTTTGGAACCCTCCAGCTACATATTTAATTTATTTTTGTGCAAGTTTTTACATGCCAACTTACTTATTATCACTTTGTTAACCAGCGAAAACCAATTATCACAACTGAGCTTTAGAGAATTTTTATTTCTTGTTTTTGGTTGTGTTTTGTCATCATTTACTAGTTTCCTTAAATAGATCAAAACTGCTGTTCTCTAGAAAGTCGACACCAAACATTTAGTGACAGAAAGGAAATACAGATATAGTGTTCTTTTTTACTGTGGGACTTGCAGTCTTTGAAATTAATTACGGTAAAACCTCAATCGCATCAAATATGTTTGGGATAAAGAAGCCCGTTGCTTTTTAATAACGTATTTATTTATATACGGTATACACCATTTTACAATAAATGTTAAATACATGCTATCACAGTACAAGAAAGTAACATAGTATGTTTAATTTTACCAAAGAAGCCAAACATTACTAATATTAACAACATATATGTATATAAAACAATGAAATGACGTTAGACAAAAGATAATAAGAACAATAACAACGAGGAAAAATCATATATATCACTCAAAGTATTACTATAGCAATCAGCGAACAATTTAAAAAATGATAATATAAACTATTAAAAAAAGGTCTGTTTAAAATTGAAAACAGGGAACTAATAACAATAAGGAACAAAACTGACTAGTATCTACTTATCTCCTTGTACAGCAAGATGTTAGCATGCGATGTGTGGGAGTGTGCGTATTTGTAACAACTAACAATAAAATGTGAGTTTTAACAAACATTAAATTAGCTTATAGTACAGGCAGTGTGCAGTGTGTATAATTAAGTAACGACAAGCAGTAAATTTTTTTATAATACAGTACAACAAGCAATAAATGTATTTAAAGATAACAAGCAATAAATAAATAACACAAACTATATGAACTATTAGAAAAATATGGCAATAATCATAGCAACGATGTATGTGTGTCTGAGGGGGGGGGCGTGCGAAGTGGGCGTGAGGTGTGTGTGCGTATATATGTATGTGTGTATAATTAAATCTAACTTGCAATAGAATATGAAGTCACTATATAGTTGTATTTTCCACTACTTAAGGAGTAGCGCAAGTTCAGTGATATTGGTTAAATAATTGTTAACCAACTTTTTAAAAAAATTAAGCAAACTTTTAAAAGGGTATGAATGATTTAGTCAGTTAAGAACAAATTTGGATTGGTAGAAATTAGGTGTGCATAGAGAAAACAGGGTTGAAGGAATGATGACACTCACCGAAGTCGTCTTCGCCTGCTACACGACACACACACACACAGCACACACACACGACATGGCTCAGAGATCCTCCCAAAGGACTGCCACAGTGTCGACACACTGTGTAGAGACACATTAATTGGTAGGAATATACAATTACACGGGAATCCACATCTATTCAGAGCTCGAGAAAACAAACTCCACAAATTAAATTTAACGCGGGTCAATGAAGGTACATACCCGAATCTTTTGTGAATTAAAATCACATTATATTTAAAGAGAGAAAAGGGCAAAGGGCATGTGCTAGGCCCTAAAACTAGCAACGTCACTCGATACCAGCACACTCCAAACTTACATTGTATAAATACATTTGAAAGCGAGTACGCCCCAAAAAGAGCAGCGAGATCCACCAATCCCTGATTCACATTATGAAATACCGACTGACGGGCTGGGTGAAGCGACACCGTTCCTGATCACGTGATATCATTACTAACCAGAAGGATCAGTGAAATACATTGACCAATGAAAAGAGCTATCGCCTCAATTCTACGTCATCGTCTCTAAAGTCAGTGCATGCAGATATAAAAATAGTCATGACCAAATTATTTTATCAATTGAATTATATTTTATACTACAAAGATACAGAGTTATAAATATTATTCAGGGAATTTGTGTTTTTATCCATGTGAAGTCAGCAATTGGACACCAGGAATTGCTCTCAACGACTGTGTTTTGTACAAGAAATGTCTAACACCATGTCGTAGAGTTGGAGCAAAACGAAGAATTTATAATCATAAAAAGTGACGAAGCTTTTAACAAATATGGTTCCAACAAGATAGAGCCCCGGCGTACACGGCCAGAGATTCAACTCGATTCTTCGTCCTCCATTTCCCAACCGTTAAATTTGTAGATTGGTTAGGAAGATTTGAAGATGCATGTTGAAGACCGCTACTATCACCTGACATGTCCAAATGTGACTTTTTCCTTTGGAGTTTCCTCAAATCAAAGATGTACCAAGATAAAGTCCACATTCGATATGAATAGAACAACGGAATTTGTTATATAAGTTTGGCCATAAAGTAGGCCAAATTAATGCAGACATTTACATGCTAAAAACATTGCCCAAAATATTGTCACTTGTTAAATTTTATTTTCTGTATATGATAATGAAATGGTAAGGTTTAATATATAGTATTGCATATATAAAATAAAAATCATAATAAAATAAAATGATTGAAATATGAAATAAAATCAGATTAATGATTGATCAGATTAATTACTAAATGTTATTTTCTGCATATGAAATGATAACGTTTAATAAATATTATTGAATGAATAAAATGAAATATATACGCAATTCACTTACTTGACAGTTACTTAAAATTAAACCGACTTCCGTGTCCACCCTGTATATTTTCATTGTGAATAAAACTGTAAATCTATTAAGTCCTATTGACGTATATGATTTATGTATATATGACATATAATGACACGCATTCCGATCAAGTAACTGCAGATGAGTAAATCCACCAATATCTAATTTAAATTTTAAATATTTGGAAGAGAAAATATGTAATTATTCAATACAGGGAAGTATGCGAAGCATCTGTGCGCACATCTAGAAATTGCCTCGAGGCTCGAAGAGATTGAAAATTACCGATTAAACCTTAAAAATTTTTAAAAAATTTAAAATTTTTAAAATTTAAAATAGAAGAAAAAAAAAAAAAAAAAAAGGTTTGGTTTTTTAAAAAAGGGGGCCAAAAATAAAATTTTTTTAAAAAAAAAGGAAATTTTTGGAATGAAATTTTGGTTTTTCAAAAATTTCCCCAATGTTAATAACTAAAATTTTTAAAAAGGGGGAAAAGGGGGAAATTTTTTTTTCTTTTTTTTTAAAAATTTTGAAAAAATTTTTAAAAAAAAAGTTTTTAAATGAAAAAAAAATCTTTTTCCACAAAAAAAATTTTTTTAAAGAAAATTTTTAAAAAATTTTTAAAATAAATTTAAAATTAAAAAATTTTTAAACTTTTTTTTTTTTTAAAAAAAAGGTTTTAAAAAATTAAAATTTTTTTTAAAACCAAAAAAACAAAAAATAAAAAAAAAAATTTTTTAAAAAAAAAATTTCCCCCAAAAAAAATAATTAAAATTAAAATTTTAAACCCAAAAGGGGTATTTCCTAAAATTTTTTTGAATTTATTTTTTTTGGAAGTTAAAATTTTAAATTTTCAAAATTTTTCTGAAAATTTTTAAAAACAAAAAAAATTTTTTTGGTTTAAAAAAAAAAAAAATTTTTTTTGGGAACCCCCTCCCCTTTAAATTTTTGGGGTTTTATTTTTTTTAAAAAAAACTTTTTTAAACTTTAAAAAGGAATTAAAAATTTTTTTGTAAAAAATTTTTTTTAAAAAAAAAATTTAAAACTGGTTTTAGAAAAATTTTAAAATTTTTTTTTGTTTTAAAAAAAACCCTTTTTTTTTTAAAAAAAAATTTATTGAAAATTTTAATTTTTTTTTAAAAAATGATAAAATTTCCCCAAAAAAAGGGGGGGAAAAAAAATTTTTAAAAAAAATTAAACAAAATAAATTTTTTTTAAAGGGCTTAAAACCCCTAATTTTTCCCAAAGAAATTTTTGGGGGGGTTTTTAATATTTCCTGGAAATTTTAAAACCCCCCAAATTTATTCTATAAAAAAAATTTGGGGGTAGGGGGAAAAACTTTAAATTTTTTTTCATTTTTTTAAAAAAATTAAATATTTTTAGAAAAAAAAACTTTTTTTGGTACCAAAAAGGGGGAAAGTTTTTTAAAAAATTTTTTTTTTTAAAAATTTGGGGTTTTATTTTTTTAATTCCTTTTAATTTAAATGCAAAAAAAAATTTTTTTAAAAATTTTTAATAGGAAAAAAAACCCCAAAAAAAGGAAATTTTTTTAACGAAAAAATTTTTGGGGGCCTTCCCCTTAAAACCCTTTTTTTAAAAAAAATTTTAAAATTCAAAATTTTTAAAAAAAAATTTTTAAGGAAAAATTTCCCGAAAAAAATTCAGAAAAAAAATTTTTTTTTTTTCCAAGGGGGGGGAAAAATTTCAAAAAAGACCAAAATTTTTATGGGGTTTTTTAAAATTTTTTTAAAAATTTTCCCTTTTTTTAAAAAAATATTTTTTTCCCCTTTTTTGAAAAAAATTTTTTTTAAGAATTTTTCAAAAAAAGGGGAAAAAGGGAATTTTAAAAATTTGAAATAAAAAAATTTTGAAAATGTTTTTTTGGCAAAATAATTTTAGTAAACCCCAAAATAAATTTTAGGGGGAAAAATTTGACCCCTTTTAACACAAAATATTGCGTTTTATTAAGGTATAATTTTTAAATTTTGGGAAAAATTTTTTAAAAAATATAAAGTTATTTTTTTAAAAAAAAAAAAATCTCAATGCCCTAAAAATTTTTAGGGGTTGAAAAAATTTAAAAAATTTTTACAATTTTTAATTTGAAAAAAAAACTGAAAAACAGAGAATTTAACATGCTCTTTTCCCCCCCTTTTTGGGCCCCCAATTTTTGGTTTAAAATAAAGTAAGTTTAAAAAAAAATCTAAAATGAAATCCCCCCCTTTTTAAAACCCAAAATTTAAAAAATTATTAAATTCTAATTTTTTTTTTAAGTTGGTTTTAAATAGGGGAAAAATATTTAAAAGATTAGAAAATTAAACCCTTTTTTTTTTAAAATTTTTTTTGGGAAATTTGTAACTTTTCAAAAACCAAAAAAAGGAACCTAAAATCCCAAAATTTTAATTTCCCGGGGATTAAAAACTTCATTTTTAGCCAAATATTATCCTTTGAAAATCTTTTCCCCCCCAAAATAACCCCCTTTTTAAAACTCATAGCTTAATCGAAATTTTTTTAAAAAGGGTTTTTCCCCTTAAATTTTTAAACACCTTCAAAAATTTGTTACTTTTTTTTTAATCTAAGTAAAGAAAAAAATATTTTTTGGGAAAATTATAAGAAATTTTTTTTTTAAATCTATAATTTAAAAAAAATTTATTAAATTATAACGTTGAAGTTTTTAATTCAATAAAAAGTAAATTTAAATAAATTAAAAAAATAAAACCCATTAATGGTAAAATTTTTTTTTTAATTTTTCTTTTTTCCCGGTTTTTTTTTTTCCAAAATAAAAATTTTTTTAATTAAAAACCCTTTTTTCCCCCAAAAATAAAATTTTAAAAATATATAAAAAAATTGTTTTTTTTTTAAAAAAAAACCCCAATTTTGGGAAAGGTTTGTAAAAAATTTTTTGAAAAAAAATTATTTTTTTTTTTCCCGAAAAAAGGGGTAATTTTTTGGAAATTTTAAAAAAAAATTAAAAAATTTAAAATTTTTTTTTTTTTTCCCCCTTTGGGTTTGGGCCGGGGTTGCTTTAATTTATTTAAGGTGAATACAAATTATAACAAATTTATATTATTGATTTTTATTTTTATAAAGTTTTTAATGAATTCTTTTTTGGGGCCCAAAATAAAATTTTTGGCCCAGGGTTTTTTTTTAAAAAAATTATTTTTGTTTTAAACCATCCTAAGTAAAAAGGGTTAAATAAAACCTTAAACGAGGAAAATTTTTAAAAATTTTCAAAGTTGGTGGGTCCTTTCCCCAAAAGTTTAATCTCCCCAAAAACATCTAGCTAAAAGTTTATTCAAAGGAATTTTGTTTAAAAATAAAACTTTTAAAAAAAAAAATTTAAAAAAATTTCCCCTTAAAAATTTTTTAAAGATTAAAAAGGGTTAGTTTTTTCCACAAAAATTGAAAAAGGGCCTAGAAAGCTTCAAAAAAATAATTGAAATTTTTTTTCAATTATTAAAAATTATAAAAAAATAAAAATTTTAGAAAATTTAGGGGTTTTAAGAATTTTTCTCTAGCAATGGAAAGGAAATTTGGTTTTTTTTTGGTGTAAATTCGCTACCAAACACCGAATTAAAAATATAATAAAAATTATTAAAAAAGGGTGGGAATTTTCCCTTGAAAAAATTTAATTCAATAAAGATTTTGGTTTTAAAAAGACGCTTTTGAACTCCCCGGCAAAGCGGGTTATCAAGGCGTTAAGAAATTTGTAAAAAGGTTTATTGATTTTAAAAAATTTTAAAAAAATTTTAAAAAAAATCTAAAAAAAAACCCTTTAAAACGAAAAAAAATTTGGGGGGTTTTTTTTTTTAAAAATTTTTTCAGTTAAAGGGGGGAATGGGGGTGGGGGAGTTAAACTCTTTTCCCCCTTGGGAAAAACTTGGGAAAAAAAATTTGGGGGGGGGATTTAAATTTACAAAAGGGGCCCAAAAAAAGGGAGATGTTTTTTAAAAAAAAATTGAATTTTACTATAAAAAGGGGAAGAGGGGTTTAAAATAAAAAAGAAAAATTTTAAAATTTGAAGGGCCCGGGGGGCAAAAAGGTTTTGATTTAAAAAAAACCCCAAAAACCCTTTTTTAGAAAAAAATAAAAAAATTTTGCTGTTGAAAAAAATAAAGAAAAAAGGGGGAAATTTCTTCACAAATATCACTCCAAAACTAAAAACTATGCCCCCGGGGAAAGGCGGTCAAAAAAAAAAGGGAAAAATAAAAAGAAAAATTTTTAACTAAAATCTTTAACAAATTTAAAAAAAAAAATTAAAAATTTAATTTTCCCCAACCCTACAAAAGGGTGCTCAGGTAAAACGAAAAATAAAATAAGGGAATTAATTTTAAAAACCCTTTTTTTTCAAACTTTAAAAATTAGGGGTTTTACATTTTTTTTTTAAAAGGTCCAAATGAATTTTTTGGAAGTTTTGTAAAACCCAATTTTTAAATTTTGAACCCTTTCCCAAAAATCAAAAATGTTTAAAAAAAAAATAAAAAGGGGAAAAAAAAAAAAAAAAAAAAAAAAAAGGGAAAGGAATAAAAAAAAAAAAAAAATTTTGGAAAGAAAAAGGGGGGAAAAAAAAATATTTTTTTAAAGTTAATAAAATTTTTTTAAATTTTTAAAACCCGGAAATTTTTTTTCCCTTTAACGTTGTAAAACAAAAAAGATTAAACTTCAAATTTTAAATAAAAAATTTTTTTAAATTTAACCCTTTTTTAATAAAATTTTATTTTTTAAATTTTAAAAAAATTTTTTTTTTAATATTAAAAAAAAAAAAGTTAAAGCCCCACAAAATTTTTTTTTTTTGAGATTAAAAAAAAGGAAAAAAATTTAAGCGTTAATTAAAAAAACCCCAAAATTTTTAAAAGTCAAAATTCAAAAAAAATAATTTAAAGCAGTTAAAGGTACTCCCTTTTAAAATAAAAACCCCCAAAAAGTCATTCCCCCAAATTTGTTTTGATCCTTTTTAAAAATTTTTTTTAAAAATTTTTTTACGAAAAGAAAAATTTTTTTTTTTAAAAAATTTTTCCCCTTTTTCCTTTTTCCCCCAAAAACTTTCGTTGGGGAACAAAAATTAAAAACTGGAAATTTATAATTGTTTCCTTTTAAAAAAATTTTCTTATTTTAGAAAGATTTGTTGAAAAGAGGGGATTTTAAAATTTTTTTAAAGCGGGCCCCGAAGGGGGCCAAAAATTAAATTTAAAGAAAAACGAAAAATTGTTTCCTTATATTCCCTTTGGTCCTTTTTGTAGACTTTAACGGATGCCTTCCTTTTTAATTTCACACGGCCCATTTTCATTAACGTCTGAATTTTAAATTTATCACCCCTTAATTTGGCTTTTTTGAATAAAAACAAAATGCTTTTCCTTTTGGTTTTTTTCTTATTTTGGCCCCCTTTTTTGGGAAAAATTTATAATTTTTACCTCATTTTTTTTTGCCCCCCTAAAAAAACAAAAAAAATTTCCCAAAAAAGGTAAATTTTCTTTCAATTTAAAATTTGGGGGGGGAAAAAAAAATTTGTATGAAATTTAAAAACCCATAAAAAATTTTTTTTTAAAAAAATTTTTTTTTTAAAAAAAATTTTTCTTTTAAAAAATAAAAAAGGGTTTTTTTTTTTTTTGGGCCTTTTTTTTTTCCAATTCCCTTTTTTAACAAAACTTTTCTGCCTGACGAAACAAAAACCCCCAAAAATATTTTGCCGGGAAAATTTATTCTTTTCCAAAGAATTTAAAATCCCTTTTTAAAAAAACCCCCTTTTTTTCTTTGGGGGGTACTTCTAGTATTAAATGTTTCGTGAAAAACCCTTTTAAAGGTTTATTAGGGGGTAATTTGTTACAAAAAAAAACAATAATAAAAAATTTTTAAAATGCAAATTTGAAAAAATGGGTTGTAAAAATTTACAATAAAAATAACTACCATTTTTACAAGAACCCACCTTTTAAATAGTTTATTTTAAATAAATAACCTCACTAAAAAATTTTTAAAACAAAAACCTTAAATTTTTAAATATTTTTTTTAGTTCTGGAAAATAAAATTTTACTTTACACTAAAATTTTAAAATAAAAAAAAAAAATTTTTTTTAAATTTGAATAATTTTTTTTATAAAAGAACCGTACTCAAAAATTTTGTTAATTTTAATAATTAAATATATGTTTTAAAAAGGGAAATAAAAATAAAAAACATTTTTCGTTGTAATTTTTTTAATATATTTTTAAAAAAATTAAAATTAACGGGAATTTGGTTTTATTTAAAAAATTCCAAATGCATAAATGCAAAAAGAGCTATCGACCTTGCGCTTTGGGCCGGAAATTAAAGGGGGCTCGTTCTTCCCTTTCTCGGAATTTTTTCCCAAAATTTTAATGCCCCATCAGCCCAAATTTAAAATTATAGTCCCTTTTCTTTTTATTTTTTCCCGGAGAATGGTATTTTATGGAAAATAGGTTAAAAAAAAGAATAAACAAAAATATCCTTTAAAAAAAAAAAATAGTAAATGAGTTTAGACCAATTTCCCTAAAAACAAACCTAGTTTTTCATTAAATCTGTAAGAATTTTTTTGTGTCGTCAGCCGCACTAATTTAGCTAGAAATTTAAAAAAAGGGATCGAAAAATTAAAAATAGGGAAAAAAAATTTTTTTTAATTTCTTCCTTCGTATTTTTAAAATTTAAAACCAAAAAAAAAAATAATAATTAATAATTATCCCCTTGGGAAAATGAAGGGCTAAGGTTAAGTTTTTTGAAATTAAAAAAATATTCCCTTTTTTAAAAAAATTTTTTTAAAAAATTTAAAATTTAAATTTAAAAAATTTTTAAAAATTTTTAAACTTTTTAATCCCCAAAACCCAACCCAAAAAAAAATTTTTTTTAAAAAAAAAAAAAAATTTTTCCCCCCCCAAAAATTATTTTTTAAAATTTTTATGAAAAAAAACCCTTTAAAATTAATTAAAAAACCCCAAAAAAAAATTTTTAAAAAAAAAACCCTTTTAAAAACTAACCCCCCAATTTCTAAAACCCCCCCTTATTAAAATTTTTTTGTGTTTTTTTTAAAAAAAAATTTCCCCCCAAAATTATTAAAACTTATCAATTATTTTTCTTTTTTAAAAAACCCAAAATAATTTTTAAAACCCCAAAAAAAAATAAAAATTTTTTCTTAAACCTTTTTTAAACAACCCAAAAACCCAAAAAAAATTAAAAAAGATAACAAAAAAAAAATTTTTTTAACCCGGGAAAAAAAACCCCCCCTTTTAAAACCCCCCCAAACAAAATTTTTTTTAAAATTTTAACCCCCCAAAAAAAATTCCTAAATTTTCTTCACCCTTTAAAAATTTTTAAAAAAAAATTTTTTTTTTCCCAAATTGGCCCCAAAAATAAAAACCCCCTAATTAAAAAACCCCAAAATTAAAAATTTTTTTAATTAACCCCCTTTTTTTTTTTCCCCAAAAAAAAAAAAACCCCAAAAAATTAAAAATTTTTATTTTAAAAAAAATTTAAAGGGAAAAATTTCCCCCCCCCCAAATTTTCTTTTTAAAAAAATTTTTAAAAAATTTTTTTTAAAAAAAAACCCTTAAAAATTCAAAATACCATTTTTTAAAACTTTTTTTTAATACCTTTTAAAAATTTCCCCAAAATTTTAAAAAAAATATTTTTCCCCCTAAAACAACAAAAAAATTTTAAAAATTTTTTTTTTTTAAAATTTTTATTAAAATAAGTAGTTTTTTTAATTCAAAAAAACAACCCCCCTTTTTAAAAAACGAAAATTTTTTTTAAATTCGGGCCCCAAAAGGGGGAAAAAAAAAACCCTTTTAAAAAAAAGGGGTAAAACCCAAAAAACCTTAAAACCCCTTAAAAGAAATCATCCAAGACCCAAAACATTAAAAAGGGGCCCCTCTTTATCCCAAAAAATTTAGCAAAATACACAATATAAAAAATATTTATCCCTTTTAAATTTCCAAATTTTTTTTGATAAAAAAATTTTCCATAACCCCTAAATTTTAAAACCCCAAAAGGGAAACCCCCCGCCAAGGCCCCAAAACCCCAAAAATTCGATAAAACCCCGGGGCTTCAAAAGGGGTTTTCCCCCCAGGGGCCCAACCCTAAAAAAACCCTTCCCTTTTTCAAAAACCCCCCCCAAAACCCAAATTCCTTTTTTAAAAACCCCTTAAAAAATTTTTTAAAAAAATTTGCAAAAAATCCCATAAGGTTTTTTCCTCCCCTTTTCCCCATTTTTAAAAAAAAGCCCCCCCAAAAAAGTTTTTAATTTTTAAAAAGCGGAAAATTTTTAAAAAATTAAACCCCAAAATTCAAATATAAAAACCAAAAAAACCCCCCCTTACTTAAAACCCCCCCTTTTTCCCCCCCAACCCAAAATTAAATTTTTTCCCCCCCAAAATTGAAAGAAAAAAAATTATTTAAATTTTTTTATAAATTTTGGGTAAAAAAACATTTCAAACCCCCTTTTTAAAAAAACCCCCCAAAAAAGTTTTTTAACCCCCCAAAAATTAAAAAACCCAAAAAAAAACCAAATTTTTGAAAGAAAAAAATCCCATAAAAAAACCCCCCTTTGGGTTCAAAATTTTTAAAATTTGGGTTTTTCTTATAAGTTGACCAAAAATTTAAAATTTTTTAAAAATTTTTTTTTTTTCCCGGGACCCCAAATTTTTTTTGTTTTTTAAGACCCCAATTAAAAAATTTTTTTTTTTAAAAAAGGGGAAATAAACCAAAAAACTTGAAATTTTTTAAAATTTTAAAAGGGGGCCCCCCAAAAAATTTCAATAACCTTTTAAAAAAAACCCCCCCAGAAAACCCCTCCTTTACAAAAACCCGGGGATTTTTTTTTTAAAATTTTAAAAAGGAGGGTTTTTTTTCCAAAAAAATTAAAAAATTTTAAAAACAATTAATTACTTAAAAAAAAAAAATATCAAATTTTAAATTTAAAAAGGGAAATAATAATTTTAAAAAAATGGGCCCTTTTTTAAAAGGGCCCAAAAAAAACCCCAAAAAGGGAAATTTTTTCAAATTTCAAATTTTAAAAATTTAAAAATAAATTTATTGTAAAAATCCCCCTGGGAAATTCTAAAAAATTTTTTTGAATTTTTTGGATAACCCAACAAAAACCCAAAAAGTTAATTTTTAAATTCCCTTTCTAAAATCACGCCCAAAAACCTTTTTTTGGAAAAGAAATTCCCCAAAAAAATTTTTAAAAAACCCAAAATTTTAAAAATTTTAAATTTTTTAAAAAACCCTGGGAAAATTTAAAAAAAAAAAAAAAAAAAAAAAAAAAAAACCCAAAATTTTGGGCTTTTTGGGAAAGTTTTGTTTTTAAATTTACCTTTTTTAGGGTTTTAAATTTTTTAAAAATTTTTTTAAAATTTTACCTTTTAGGTTTAAATTAAAAAATTGGGGACTTTTTTTTAATTTAACCAAAAAAAAGGGAAGGGCTGGAATTTTTTAAAAAAAAAAAACCAAAAATTTTTTTAAAAAAAAAATTTTTCCCCCAAAATCTTTGAAAAAAAAATTCCCCTGTACAAAAAATTTTAAAAAAAAAAAAACAAAAAAAAATTTTTTTTTTTAAATGTTTTTTTTTTTTTAATTTTTTTTCCCAAAATTTTTAAAAAAAATAAATTTTGATTTTCCCCCCCAAAAAAAAAAATTTAAATTTTTTTAAAAAAAAAATCCCAAAAAAATACCCAAAAAAGAAATTGTTTTTTTTCCCCCCAAAAAAAAAGGAAAAAAAAACCCAAAACCCCCCTTTTTTTAAAAAAAAACCAAATGTTAACATCCTTTTTAAAAAACCCCGGGATTTTTTAATTTTTTAAAATTTTTATTTTAAAAATTAAAATTTTGGGAAATTTTAAAAAAAAAAAAAAAACCCCCTTTTAAAAATTTAACGGTTATAAATTTTTTTTTAAAAAACCCATTTCCAATTTTAAAAACAAAACAAAATTTTTTTTCCCCCTTTTTAAATTTAACAACCAAAAAATTTAAAAAAAAAAATTTTTTTTCGGGTTTTAAAAAATTTAATGGGCAAATTTTAAAAAAGGGAAAAAATAGGGAAAATTTAGGAAATCCATGGGATCCATTAAAAACAGAAACCCCTTCCCTAAAAAAAAAAAAACTTTTTTAAATTTTAAAAATTTTTTTTTAAAAATAAAAAATTTTTATTAAAAGTTTTAAGGGAATAGTTTAAAAAAAAAAAAAAAAAAAAATTTTTAAATATGAATTTGGTGGCCCGACCCCGGGGGCCCTTTTTTAAAAAAATAATTTATTTAAAAATTTTTTTTTATTTACACAAATTTTCAAATTTTAAAATTTATAAAAAAAAATTTATAACCCCAAAAAAAAAAACCAACCTTTCCCCTTTTTTAAAATTAAACCCCCAAAAATTTTTTGGGGTTTTTTTTTTAATGGCTAAATTTTATTAATTTAAAAAACCCCCGAAATTTCTCCTTTAAAATTTTTTCAAAGTTTTTTTTTTTTAAAAATTTATTTTTTTTTAAAAATTTTTTAAAAACCCATTTTAATAACCCCTAAAAAAAAAAAAAATTTTTAAATCCATTTTTTAAAAAAATTTTTTTAAAAAAAAATTTAAAAAGTTTCAAAAAAAAAATTGTTTATAAAAAATTTTTTTAAAAATTTTTTTTTTAAAATTATGCAAAAAACCCAAAAAAAAAAAAACAAAAAAAAATTTTTTAAAAAAAAAATTTTTTAAAAAAATTTTTAAAATTTTAAAAAAAATTTAAATTTAAAAAAAAATTTTTTTTTTTAATTTTTAATTTAAAAAATTTTTTTTTTCAAAAAAAATTAATTTTTTTTTTTCCCCAAAAAAGGGTTTTTTTAAAATTTTTAAAAACCAAAAAATTTTTTTAAAAAAAAAAAATTTTTTTTAAAAATTGGGGAAATTTTTTCAAAAAATTTTTAAAATTTTTGAATATTTTAAAAAAAAAAAACCCCCAATTTTTCCCTAAAATTTTGGCCCTTTTTAAAAAAAAATTACTTTTTAAAAAACCCCCAAAATTAAAGTTTTGGGGGGGTTTAAAAAAATAAAACAAAAGATTTTTTAAAAAAAAAAACCCCCGGGAAATAAACCAAAAAAAAAATTAAAATTTTTTTTTAAAATTTTTTTAACCCCTTAATTTTTCGGTTTTCCCCCCTTTTTACATTTTTAAACTAAAAAAATTGAATTCTTTAAATTTCCCTTTTAAAAAAATTTAAAATTTTTTTTTAAAAAAATTTTTAAAAAAAAAAAATAAAATTAAATTCCTTCCCCAACCAAAAGGGGCCAAAAAATAAAAAACCCCCTTTTTTTTAAATTTCCTTTTTTATTAAAAACCAAAAAGGAAATTTTTTTTTTTTTAAAAATTTAAAAAAAACGTTTTTTAAAAACGGAAAATAAAAAATTAACTATCCTTATAATTTTTTAAAAAAAAAACCCCTTTTTTTTTTAAAATTTTAAAGCCCCCTTTTAACAAAACCCATTAAGGTAAATTTTCCCAAAAAAAAAAATGGTTTTTTTTTAAAAAAACTTTTTAAAAATTTTTTTAAAAACAAAAAACCTTTCCCTTTTTTTTATTTTTCTTATTTTTTAAAAAAAACAAAATTTTTAAAAATTTTTCAAACAAACAAAAATCCCCCCAATAAAACATTATAATTTTTTTAATTTTTTCAAAATTTTTAATTTTAAAAAAAAAAAAATTTTTTAAAAATTTTTAAAAAAATTTTTTGAAACCCTTTTAAAAAAAAATCCAAAATTTAAATTTCAAGAAAATTTTTTTAAAAGTTTTAAAAAAATTTTTTACCGTAAAATACCCCCGAAAATTTTAAAATAAAAAAAACAAAAAAAAAGTAAACTTAAAAAAAATTTTAAAAAAAAATTATTTTAAAAAAAAATTTTCATAAACCCCAAAAATTTTCTTTTTCCCCCTTTGGGAAAACCCCCCCCCCCCTTTTAAAAGGTTAAATTTTAAAAAAAATTTTTTAAAAAGGGGGTTTTATTTTTAAAAAATATTTTTTTGTCAAAAAATTTAAAAAGGGAAAATGGGAAAAAAGGGTTTTTAAAAATATTAAAAAAAAATTTTATAAAATTTTTAAAAGGGGAAAAGAATAAAACCAAATTTTTTTTTTAAAAAATTTTTAAATTTTTAATTTTTTTTTATTAAAAAAAATTTTTTTTTTTCCCCCCAAAACCCCAAAAAAAATAAAAATTTCCCCCCCCCCCAAAATATTTTTTTTTTTTCACCCTTTTCCCCTTTTTTTACAATTTTCAAAAAATTTCCCAAAAAAAGTTTAAAATTAAAATAAAAACTTCTTTCCCCCTTTTTTTTAAAAATTTTCCCTTTTTAAAATTTTTTTTTAAAAAAAAATTTTTTTTTTAATAAAATTAAACTTTATTTAAAAAAATTAAATTTTTTTTCAAAAATTTAAAATTTTTAAAAAAAATTTAAAATAAAAGTTTTTTTTTAAATTTTTTTAAAATAAATAAATTTTTTTTTTTAAGGATTTTGTTTTTAAAAAAATATTTTTTTTTATTAAAAAAAACCCCAAAAAAAAATTTTTTTTAAATTTTTTTTTTTTGGAAATTTTAAAAAAAATCGTTTTTTTTCGAAAAAAAATTTTTTAAAAATTTTTCCCGAAAAAAATTTTTAAACCAAAAACCTTTTTTAAAAAAAAAAAAAAATTTTGGTTTTAAAATTTCAAGAAAAAAAGTAAAAAGAAAAATTTTTTTTTAAAGAAATTTTAATTTTTTGTTTTAATTTTTTAATTTAAAAAATTTATTTTTAAAAAATTAAATTAAAAAAAAACTTTTTAAGAAAAAAATTTTTTAAAGGGGTTTTTTTTAAAAAAATTTATAAAAATCCCAGGCCCCCTTTTTTTTTAAAAAAAAAAAAATTTTTTTAAAAAATTTTTAACTTTTAAAAAATTTTTTTTTTTTAATTCCTTTTTTAAAATACAAAAATTTTTTTTTTTTTCTACTTTTAAAAGAAAAAATAAAAATAATTTTTTTTTAAAATTTGTTTTGAAAAAAATTTAAAAAAATTTTTAATTTTTTAAAAATTTAACCCATCAATTATATTTTCCTTAAAAAAAAGAAAGGCCCTTTTTAAATTTCCCCCCTTTCTTAAAAAAAAAAATTTTAAAAAGAAAAAAAAAAGTTAGAAAAAGTTGTTTCCAATCAAAATTTTTTTTTTAAAAAAAAAAAAAAAAAAATTTTTTTTTTTATTTTTTAAATTTTTTTAAAAAAATTTTTTTCAATTTGGAAAAAAACAAAAAAGGGGAAAAATTCCCATATTTTTAAAGAAAAAAAATTTTTATTAAATGGGCATAAATTTTAAAAATTTAATTTTAAATAAATTTTTTTTTTAAAAAAATTTTTTTTTAAATTTTTAAAAAATAATTTTTTAAAAAAAAAATTTTTATTTGGAAATTTTAAAAAAAAATTAAAATTTAAAACCCTATTTTTAAAAATTTAATTTTTTTTTTAAATTTAAAAATTTTTAAAAAATTTTTTAAAAAAAAACATTAAAAAAATTTTTTTTTAAAAATTTTTTAAATTTTTAAAAATTTTCCCAAAAAAAAACTAAAGGGGGGGTAAAATAAAATTTTTTTAAATTTTTTTTTTTCCCCAAAAAACCCTTTTTAATTAAATTTGTAATAAAAATTTGTTTGGGTTTTAATAACCAAATTTTTAAAATTTTTTAATAAAATTTTTTTTTAAAAAATTTTTTTAAAAAATTTTCAATTTTTTTAAAATTTTTAAATTTTTAAAAAAAATAAAATTTTTTAAATTTTAATTTTTATTAATTTTTTAAATTTTTTTAAATTTTTAAAATTGAAAAAATTTAATTTTTTTAAAAAAAAATTTTTTTTAATATTTTGTTTTAAAATAAAGGGTTTTAAAAAATTTTTTTTTTGTTTTACAAAATATTTTAAAATTTTTTTTTTAAAAAAAAGTTTTTTTAAAAAAAGGTTTTTTTTGGTTTTTAAAAGATTTAAAAGGTTTTTTTTTTTTATTTTTTAAAAAAAAAAAAATTTTTAAATTTTTAAAAAAGTAAAATTAAAATTTCAAATTTTAAAAAAATAAATTTTAAAACCCGGGTTTTTTTAAATTCCCAAAAAATTTTTTTAATTTTTTTTTTGGGGTAAAAAATGGAAAAAAACTTTTTGGGTTTGGGGTTTTTTTCAAGTTTTATTTTGGCCTTTTTTAAAAATTTTTAGGGGTTTTTTTTTAATTCAATTCTTTTGGGGTTTTCCCCAAAAAAAAAAAATTTTTTTGGAAAAATAAAATTTTTTTTTTTCAAAAACAAATTAATTCTTTTAAAAAAATTTTTTTAAAAAAAATTTTTTTTAAAAATTTTTTTTAAAAACCCCTTAATTTTTCTTTTACCAAAAAAAATTTAAATTTTGGGTTTTTCCGAAAATTCGGGTTTTAAAATTTTTTTTTTAGGTTTTAAAAAAATTTAAAAAACCCTTTTTGTAAATTAAAAAAAAAGTTTAAAAAAAGGGGGTTAAATTTTTAAAATTATTTGGAAAATGTTTTAAAAAATAAAATTTAAAAATTTAAAAATTTTCCCAAAAATTTGGTTTACTTAAACTTTTAAAAAAAAGAAAAAAAAATTTTAAAAAACCAAAAGGGGGAAAAAAAATTTAATTTTTTTCCCTTTTTTTAAACCAAAAAAAATTTTTTAAAAAAACCCCTAATTTAAAAAAATTTTTTTTAAAAAAAAAATTTTATTTTTAAATTTTCCCCGTTTAAAATTTTTTTTTTAAAAAAAAAATTTAAAAATTTTTTATTTTTTAAATTTTAAATGTTTAAAAAATTAAAAAAATATTATTTTTAAATTTTTTAAAAGTTTGGAACAAAAAAAAAAAAATTTTTCATTTCTGTTCTAAAAATTTAAATTTTTAAATTTTTTTGGGTTTTTTAAAATGGTTTTTAAAAAATTCCCCCAAATTTTTTTTAAGTTAAAAGTAAAATAATATTTAAAAAATTTCCCTTTTTTTATTTTAAATTTTTTTTTTAATTTTTAAAAATTTTCAAAAAAAAATCAGTTCCTCACACAAATACAGCGTTACCAGCGCTCGTAGTGTTGTGTGCCGTAGTGCAGCAGTAACACTTGCAATTCTTCTCGTGCAGTTCCTCACACAAATACAGCGTTACCAGCGCTCGTAGTGTTGTGTGCCGTAGTGCAGCAGTAACACTTGCAATTCTTCTCGTGCAGTTCCTCACACAAATACAACAAATTCCACGTGTTTAAAGATAAATTTAAAAAAAATCAGTTTCCTAATTCAATATGTAACAAATAATATTTTTGCTTACATAATTATGGAAATGGTTTTAAATACGGGAAGTCTTGTGATAACATTAGACAATTTAGCCAGAGCACAAACCCCTCTGCTAGTGTCACCGTGTACATTCCTGTTACATTTTCCATCAGTTTACGATAAGGCATCGTTGAATTTAGAAGTTACAAAACACGCTTAAATCTATAGATTTTGTTATTGCTTGGTTATTTTAAAGACCACTAAATTAAAATATATTAACACTTATACTATATAAATATTTATAATTATATAGACACTATAGTACAAAAACTGTTATAATTGTATTTGATTACAATAATAATTGTTTTAGCAACTTTTCAGTGTAGTTGTTTTGAAACAAAAATATTGTAACGAGCTGTTAATAATATTAGGTATTTAATTATTAACTCGTTTTCAAACGTATTAAATAATCATTTCAATATCAAAAGTTGACATGTATTAAATTTATACGTTCACCACAACAATATAGATAACAATTTAGAAACCAATTCGTAGAAGTTACGATAATTGGTTGAGCTTTAATGAAGCCTATATCGTGGGGATGGACCAATTACAATTATGTTTCTGTTTGTCTCTCCACACGACATCTCGAGAGCGAAATTACCTATAGACTTGATATTGTGCATGAAGTTTTATTTATACATGGGGAAGACTGAGTTCGATGAAAGTGCACTCCATGTGGTTTGTCTGAGCTTTAGCGAATATTTGTAATTGGTCTTATAGGTAACCATGATAGCAACGAGAAAATAGCATAATAAATAATTTTGTAATGAAACTCAATAAACTCATAAGATATTCAAACATGTGATATATTAAAATATGTAGCCTAACTATCCCAACACGTACAACATAAATTTATAGTGCCTGGTGTGCTGACTTTTATTGTTTAAACTCTGCTATGAAACCTAATGTGATGAACAAAAATGCGAATGTATTATCTGGTAAGATATGTCGCGAAAGATTTCACCTGTAGTCTTAAAATTTTGCGTAATCCTTCATTTCTACACGAATGAGTTCTATGATTCGTCATTTTTATATCAACTTCTTTTTTGTATGATTGTCTGTCTATCTATGTTCGTGAGTGAATTAAACTACATATTTTAAATCGTGCGAGTACGTCACCTAACCTTGGTACGACACAGGGTGTGACCTACTTCTCCATTGTATATAGAACATTTGTAATATTTTAAAAACTCCCATATCATTAACGGTAACATTTATACAAACAGCTGATACGCGGTATCGAATAGATCTATTTAAGTTTAAAGCTTATTTATAAACATAGTTGATAATGTTAGGGATGTTGCATACGTCTATTTACAGATGGATTAATCCTCACCATTGAGCCTATTGGCAAATTGAAATCCTCTATCACTGTAAATATTCCCGCATGTATTAGTTAAAATGGGTTTTGATGCTTTCAGTCCACCAGTTTTCATGTACCCTTTAACATTAACGGATTACATTGTGCACAAGTTCCTAGTACCTGTTATGTTCGTACAGTGTTGTACGTAAACCTTTTGTCCAATGTTAATACTACTGAGTATTCTAATTGTATTTCCCGTTGAATCATATAATTAAAAGGATTAATGGTATCATATATCGCTAGATACAAATACAACTATGCACCTTTAGATGGATTCGATGATTTAAACGTCTGAATTGATGTTTCCATTTATAAATGTTTGGCTGAATCGTATAGAATATATAAGATCTAGATATTGTAGTGACTTAGGTATAATAAAAATAAAAATGGAATAGTTCAAGGTTAATGTCAATAAACTAAATGAAAAAGTATATGAATACTCTGAGGGTTTATACTGTAGAGCAGTGCTTCCCAATGTGTGCGCGGCGGCGCTCTGGGGTGCCTTGAAATCTTGCCAGGGGCACCGCAGTTGAGCTACAGTGATTAAAATAACAACATATCATGTTAAAAAAATTTAAAATATATATTTATTAATGCCTTTACGTTAGATTAGATTTATAATGTCATATCAAATTATTTAATTGTCAATAATATAACTATAGCTCCATAAATTGCTTTAAATCAACTATATATTAAAACAGTTACAATAAGCATAAACAAAAGAGATTATATACAGTTTTAGTAGTGGAATCAATCACAGGCGCTCTTATTATTTCTTAGAAACGTGTTGCCTTGACGCTACACATAACTCTATACAGACAAGCCAAGCCAATAAACATGGCATTGACTGGCAAAAATGTGTTGTAATAAGTTGTCTACCGATGTGTTGTAATAAATTGTCTACCGATGGTGGCAATTCAATTGCTGTAAAAAAGAGGAATATGCTCCGTTCGAGCGAAAGCGACCCTTGCGTAATCCATAAAGAAGCATCAGCCGCTGAAAATCTCATTAATCTCATACTTAAACTTGCTATGGGTGCAATAAACTATATTAAAAAACTCTTAAAAAGTAAAATTATGTGGAACAAATGTGCAAGGTAATGTGATCTGACAGCTCATGTTTTATTCTGCTGTAGTTCTTGTTGATTATCTCTTGGTAACCCCCTTTCTAGGGTGTTTGAGCTGAGACTTGAAATATATGCTTACCAGAAGGATAAAATCCATGTCATTGCTGAGAAATGTATTGATAAGGACTTTCTGTTGAAGATAGTAAGCTTTTTCTTACTGAAATTGTTCAAAAGTTGAAAATACTAAGTAAGTAATTGCAAGAAAAGAAAACAAATATGTGATACCTGTAAGAAAAATTTGAAGGTTTTAAAAAGAAACTCGATCCGTAGAATAGTATCATGGCTTTAGGTCAATAAACTAAATTTTCTCCTTGATCAGTTTATTGAAGAAAGATCTTTCCAAACTGTGTGGATTTTGAAGAATATGTCTCTACCATCGATGTGAACATATTTTGTTGGTATCAAATCCATTACAAAAATGCACATCAACGTTGAAGAGAGTAATGAACAGGTTGAATTCCAAACTAACACTTCGTTAAAGACTGATTTAAAAAAAGTGAACCCGCAAATTGTCAGGAGAGCGCTACTTCCTACCTTTGTGAGGCGGGCTTCTCAGCTGTGGCAGTCACCAAAACAAAACATAGACCAAACAACATTTGATAAATAAGTGTGTGTTACGGTTTCGAAACATTACTCCAGATTTTGACGTACTAATAGGAGTAAAAAAACATCTTTCTTATAGGCTTTGCAAATACGTAGACGACTCCAGACTATAAGACTGGACTCCAGTTAGACTGGCTCGTGCAAACCTTTGATGAATTTGAGTAGACTAACTAAAGTGTAGTTTTTATGAAACAGTCGTTGACTTATTATATACAATTTATATATATATATATATATATATATATATATATATACTTGTATTAATCCAAGCCTTATAACAATATGATAATAGTGTTCTTCTTTAAAAATCAGTAGTAGTGAATAATAGTAATAATGAACAACAATAATAGTAAGCTCTTTATTTTCTTTCTTAAACGCTCCCACAGAATTGCAGTGATAGACGTAAGCAGTAGTCGTCTTGCCTCGACGCGCAATTCTGCTTTGTGGCTAACTGAATTGTTCCTTTATAAACAACTTTGTAGTTACCTTAATTAACATGAATAATTCTTCTCATTATCCAGATAATTAAATATTTGCTTTTGAATCTCAGTTTCATTAGGTGTAATTAAACAGCACTTTTTAATTTCGTCTTCCTACTCCTTTACTTCCTCTGCATTTGATTATTGTTAAAGAAAGTTTCCAAAACTATATCGCCATCTTCAATAATCTGGTGGAAGGGTTGTCAAATGCTTAAAATATAAGCTTAAAAATATATAAAAATGAGGGAATTTAGACATATTGCTAAGAGAATTAAAGTTTTATTCTATACTGCTCATTAGTGTAAAACTATTGTAAATATAGAATCCAGTGCTTCCCCATGTCGGCCATTTATAATCAATTATGCAATGATTGAAAAACAGGGTTTATAAGAAGAATGGTCCTCCCTTGACTTTACTAAGCATTTATACATTTTTGCACCTTACGGATATTTCTTGTATGGTTTTAGTTTTTAAAACACGACTACATTTTCTATAACTAAATTTAAAAAATTAACTTACTTAACATTAAAAAGTAAAGATTCGATACTAGGAAGATATAAATCCACATTCGTAAGATTTGTGCAATGTTAGCTTAAATTATAAACTATAAGAGATAGGAGTTAAACACCATGTAACAGATTTCGCTGAGTTTCCATTCAAAAAGTACACAACTTATTTTATTAGGCTACATTTTGTTAATATATCACTTATTAAAACTTCATATGATTCTACTCACTTTATATACACATTTTTTGAGATTTCCCGTTGCCATAATGGTTATCTATAAGACCATTGTAAAAATGTTCGGTAACTCTCAGCCAAATTCATTGTGTTACATGCATCACCTCGAACTTCATGTTGCCTATATAGAAAAACATTAGTCCAACCTCTCGCCTGATTGACTTCACTAACGTTCAGCCAATACAATGACGTACCCCATATAGTATTAGTTTTTATCACTACTGAATATTTGTTAAATATTTATTATATCCTAAAAAACACATTTGGCCCATAAAGACAATATGATTCTTTCTCACACAATGTGTATAAATTTGTAAATTCTACTCTCAAAACGTACCACTACTACATTTGTTTAAAGATTATTTCCATCTGAATCAATGTAACAGGCCAAGATTTAGGATGTGGCTTTTCAATTCAAATATTAGAAAGTTGGTGAGAGATTAAATTGATCTTCGGTTGTATTGGATTTATTTGTATCATTTGTATTGTTGCCTGTTTTATATCATTTCCAGCGCACCAAACTTCCCTACAACAGGCATTTCCCGCCGTTAGGTGTTATCATCATCCTTTGATGACATAAGGCCTTGGGAATCGTCTATGAAAACATGATGAAAGGGCGAAACATGACTATGGAAATTGATTGATGCAGCTTAGAAAACAGTGTATAAACCCGGAATCTGTATGGTTTGGGACCCATGTAAAATGTTTTATTCCCTTGACGGCCATTCCATTGTTGTACTTCTTACTGACATTGGCTCAGAAACAGCCGGCCTTTGCTAGTATCAAAGCTACATTGCACTTTCGCATTACAATCTTTCTACGACCATCTGTATCAAATGTACGTATGTATTTATCTTCATGTATCAGTTTGACAATAAAGTAATTATATGATTTTATAATATCCGTTAACAAATTAATCCCACTCTAAAATTAAAGGTGAGTGACATAAATATCTATAAAAAACTTTAAAGCTACAGTTTTGACTACAAATATGACAAGTCTTAAAAAGCACACAAACAGTTTCTTTGCTACTTCAGATATACGAGTATTTGTAATAGAGAAAAATATTTTACATTCAAGCATTAAATTATCACATTCACGATGGCACACAAATCTAAGACTCAATTGAACAAAGTTTGTTTTTTTTTAACTGCGAGAATCTAGATTTATATTCAATTCCGTCATTAGAGTTTACCTGACCAATCTGTGGCCCTACCAAATGAAAACAACACAATCATAGCAGAGGATATTGAGCATATTGGAAAATTTAACTCTCACGACAAACTGTGTCTGTTTACAAAACTGAGCATTAATGTAACACAAACTAATACAATCGGATTGTTCAAAATTATGTGGCCTCTACAAATTACCTTTAGATGATTGTTAAGTAGGATTGTGATAATATCGAATGAAGATATAATTTGATCAAAATACTAATAGAAATAATCGAGCTTTGAGGCTAGTTGCCATTACAGTACCAATTATAAGAAGAATTGATTGCAAAATGTAACTCGATTTGGCCTTGGCAGTTTATTTATATAGTTAATTTAAAATATTGCATTAATTTATAATTATATCATAAAAATGTTAATTTTCTACGAATTTGTGTGACTATCTTAGTCACATAATTAAAAATACAAAAACTCCCATCTGCAACACTTTCATTCACTTTATATGGTTGTAAAAGTGGGTTTTTTTTTGTAGAAAACTCTTTTTAATTAAACCCTTATTGATCAAGCATTGGAGAAGAAACAGTGGCCTCCAAGCAGCCATCGTCAAAGACAACTATCTGGATAATAGAGACTAGATGCGACTTTGAAGAATTTCTTATGGTAATAATGGTCATCAACCTCCTTGATATTTTAATTTAAACAAAATTACCTCTAAATGTTTAATGAAAAACAAATGATAAGGGTTAAGTGCTGAGATTTAAAATATTTAGAAACAGTTACAGTAATTTACCCACTGTATATATCAACTTCATATATAATTCTTATTTTATTCAAGTCTCAAAACTATAACTCTCGAGGTTTTATTAATAAAACCCGAGTAATACTTGAAGCTTCAGAGTAAAATGTATTATACTCAAATCATGATCAAGCAAATATTCGCCAATTATTATCGAATGAGAAGTAATGGCATTAAAGACACTTATCGATGTATCAATATAATTACTTCAGTCTTATAAAATATCCAATACATTTTGGTACATTAAATGTTCAATAATTGGTGTAATCATTGGTTGTAGCCACTTCCAAAAAGATTGCTCTACCATTTCAAAATTAAGACTATTGTATATCCAAGTTAGGATGTAATGCAATCTCATCGATTTATGAAAGTCGTACAATTCACACAGAAACTTCAAACAGATATGCTACTTCAGTGATGCGTGATATAAAATAGCTATGGTCTACGGAGTTGTGTAATAACTCAAAAGTAGTTCCGGAAATGGGGAGGATGTATTTCACTAACAGCCACACACCTCAGGAATTAATGATGAGCAATTAAAAACGTGGTTGTTCGTGATGCCCTGAATATACTATGGGGAAATGATTGCAAACCTGCTTTTAAGAGTATTAACAAGCTTTATGTTACGCAATGCCCGTTAGAGACAATACTAGAGTGTACTAGCAAATCCTCGGAATATAAGTGAAAAACCTGCTACAGCGTGTTATGCTATATTGATTACCTATATTTATGTTATATAATGTGTTTGTAAGTGTTTTATTAATAGTTTTCAACAATAATTCGCTGCTTTTTATGTTAAGTATGGAAATGCCACGCTGCGTAAATTTTTTGCTACTGTAAGGGGCATTTTAATATTTACAACCCTAATTAAAACCAATTAGTTTGGACTTATAGTGGGGTTGGGAATTATAATTTCCCTACGTCTGTTTTCTATATCACTCAAGACGTAGTAATGGGACATTGTAGAAAACGTAGAAATTGTAACCACGCCAGCGCTTCTGAAGTGCGATTTTTAATATAGGCCTATTTTACGTGTATTAATTATTGATTTGTTTCATCGATTAATCTTTGCTGTGCAAATTATTGTTGTAATATTTCTATGCTGTGCCTAAAGGTAATATTTTTAATATCCACCACATACAATACGGGCTTAATAGATTCAAATATGTTAAATCTCAATATTTATTAAAACAGCCATTTTTTACTTGAGAATGACATTGCAGAAACTTATTATTTTTCTGTAATTAGGACTTTTGGTTATAACACTTTTGGTTACAAAACATCAAATTAAAATTTAATTTAAGTAGTAGTACTCACATTCTAACAATATTATAAATGCGAAAGTGCCTTTGTTTGTTTGTTTGGTTTTCATGCGTAAACCACTCAACATATTGTAATGAAATTATACGTGGAGATTACAAGGGCCTCTAGGATAAACATAGACAAATTCTTATTTCGAAAATCCTACAAAAGCAGCATTTAAGCAGCAAAAAAAGTCATTTTGGTCTTTAAAGTTGTGTAAGTTGAATAAGCCTGTCAAATGTTATCAACTGTTCTGTGTAAACATTGCTTATTATTTTATATTTCTTAACATTTAAAGAGAGTAAATTGTCTAAAGAATCGATTTTTTTCCCAATTAAGATTTTATATTTTAGCAAATATGAAAGTATTAATCTAACTCAGAAATTGTCCTAAACACGATAAAGTCAGAATTTGACTCCGAATAGTCCTTTTAAAGCGTCGACAGACAAGAACTGTGTAAGATGAAATTTTACTGGACTAATGAACCAATTCCAGTTCTATATTTTCTAAATTATAAAAACTGTTACTATAATTTAAAACTTATATAAAACCCACCTTAGTTATCTTTTGACAGAAGTAGGCTTATCTGATCTGTGATTTATATTTTCTTGATCGGCATACAAAAAAATCAGCTATAGAGCATACTAAGAACGAAGTTAAAAGGACATAAATACATCTTTTTAACTTATTTTCTTAATAATTGCAACAACATGGCTATAATTATAAGACGTTTGACATATTATCTTGATTCTTACAACAAGATAAACTCAACAATTGCCTCGGAAATATAATTCATTCGAATCAGCAGTGGCAATAAACGTGCACCGCCTAAGATATGAGGTTAAATGTAAGAAAGGGCCATGAGGCCCTAATTTCGCCTCAATAAAGAAATATTTCATTTCATTTCACCGCCTAAGATGCGTGCAAAGGAGCGGGTAACTGCTAGCAGTTCAGATATGATACAACGTAGTCTAACTTTCACTATACATTTAAGGACTGTCTGAAACCTATCTAAGTTGTCTTTTGACAAAAGTAGGCGAGTAAACTAAAATGACCGTAAATGTACACTTTTTACATATTTTATCGATCGTGGGAAGAATGCGAACTCAACATTGGCATCTGTAAAGCCGCGGTTAACTGCTATTTTAAAATTGTTTAAAAACCAAATAGGGGCTGTTTGTGTATTTGTAAAGGTTTAAAAGTTTTAATACGATACTTTTTTTGTCTTCGATCTAGGAATAATACCTGAATATGTTGGTAGAGCATATAACAGATAATTTATAGCACCCTGTTTATAACAAACATATTGTACAAGTTAAACTGTAAATTTAAAGAGGAAATATGCAATTGAAAATAGATGAGTCTCCGTGATTTAAATGTGTGTGTGTATATATATATATATATATATATATATATATATATATATATATATATATATATACACGTGTGTGTGTGTTTATGTTATATAGATTATGGGAATTTTTAAAAGGAAGGTAATGTGATATAGAGAGCTCTTTATTCCAGTGAAACGCAATTCTGTCTAACTGCACCCCAGCCCGTCTACAATATCATTCTTACACCTTATTCTACAAAATGTAACCTACTTCTGTAGAAGTACTTTTATCTTAATATTTTTGTTGTTGTTTTCAAACAAAAACATGAATACAATACATTTGTTCTCTACTTCAATATGTTTATGTAAGCGCACAAACACTAAACTTACATTTTACTGATAAATAATACTAAGGGATAGTTATATATAGGATATTTTTATAAGTCGTTTTTCATGTCTTAATATTGCCAATATCTGCAGAAGATTTATAAAACTAACACATAAATGTTGGAGAGGTTAGGGCAGAATTGTATTTACCTTATATTATTACCGTTAATTATTACAGTGCAATATACGATTAAACAGTTCACAATTTTTACCAGCAAAAAATAGTTTAAAAACATATATTTATCTTTCTTAATTGAGGGAAATGTAATAGAATTATATGAATGAAGAAGAAATATCAGTAATTTATTAAATAGACTGCTAATTTTAGAAAGAAATATAAAACCATTCGAGAAACAACAACATATTCATAGTAAACCTTATATTGTAAATTTTCCAGAACACTTGTTGTCTAAGCAGGGTTATGCATTTTTTAGGTTATGATCACCATGCTGAAATAAAATGGCTCACCAAGCTGGCCAATGAATGTGTGCGAGATAAAAGATTTAGTTTTTATACCAAGCAACGGAGTTTTGACTGTTTTAAGTTTAGACTGACGCCATATTGAAGCTAAAGAAAACAAAACATTGAGATCGTTATCGTGGTAACAGTCAAGCTTAATTGGATAAACTACAAAGTGAACTGATATAATATTTTCTTTTTAAATTAACTTAACAGAACTATTGCTATACAAGATTTAACGGATTGTCATAAAATTTAATAATATTAAAGCAGGATTTTCTGGTTTTTAAAAATATATACGGAGTGTTATGCCTTTCTTAGAATAATTATCAGTTCAATTGTGGCTCGAAAAAGGATTAAGTGATTATAATTCAAAAGTGTTCAAGTTAACTTTCAGCTTAGATATATATTGAGATGTTAAAATATGATGAAATTGAATCTGAAAGTTTTAATTAACAAAGTATTCTACTTAATGCATAAAGTTTCAATATTTACAACAATTTTTGGGTAATAGGATTTTAAAATCTAATCTAATTTTCTGTTTTTATTATACAATATTTCTGTTCTTGTTTAATGCCGCCACAGATCGCTTGATCACTGTACAAAAAAAAACGTTATTTTACAAATTGCACCATTTTAGTTGCAAACAATAAATAATCGTAAATTAAATGTCGTAATGAGATCTCGTGAACCTCTCCATGGTATCTAACTGTGAAAGATATACGCATTGACATACATGGCATATCATAACTGAGAAACAATAGAGCAAACTGTTCCGCTTGTATACTTGACGACTCTGTCACTGAAATCTTACAATAAATGGAAAACCGATGTTGTTGAAATTTTATAACAGTACTTCATGTTACAGTTGTGTTTTCCATGTTCCAATGTTGTGATCACATTTAGAATTTGATGGGATCTCGTAAAATAATGAAATAAGTTTTAGTTTTATACATTAATTCTGGCTATCTCAGTTATTCACTCTATCGGCTCCAACCTGTCTCATAAGAGCTATACATTTATTAAGTGTTTCTGGAGGAGATAACTGGTAATTCTCGTCACTTGTGTCAGGAATACTTAAAACGCAATTTATAAACTGTTTAGTTTTAACTCCTGTTGTATATCGGATAAATGTCTGCTTATCGCGTATTTTCGAATAATTCCGAGAACGTCAATCATTAATTGAATGTATTATTATGAATGAATTTCAGCCTGAGAGCAAAACATATTATATAAACCTTGGAGAATTAATTGAGTTCATTGTGTAAATATAAAGTTCTCTCTTTTATAATTAATATAAACCTTTTTAATACGTTGTTGTAAGTGTAATAATATCAGTAATAATATATTCGTCTTGCTATTATCTAAATTCCTTACAAATTTATTTTTGCATGTGATTAATGTTGGTGTAAAGTACATTTTACTAAGCAACCAAATTATCTATACATTATAATAAACCAACATATTGCTATAATGTTTATTTAGATCTTAAGTACTACCGAAACATTAAATTAATTTATGGAATTTATCAAAATATTCTAAATTGATCCTAATGTACACATTAAATATATGACTGGGGAACAACGCACTATCACACTGTCCATTATACAATATTATTTATTAATTGATATAAATTTAATTCAAATACCACAATACTGTAAATGAAACAGCAGTAATCACTAGCTGGTCCCGAGTGTAAGTCACATTTACTCAACAAACTGATGAAAAGTTGCTTAACAACTCCACCAACGAGCCAGTTTTGCTGCAGTGAAAAGCAATTAATTGTTGACGAGCTTTTATCAAGGGACAGCTGTATCACATAAATATGCCCGCATAGTCTGATTCAAGTTTTAATCATCTCTTTCATTCCGCTGTCAAGTTCAATAACATATTACTAGTTATTCTCTTTTACAGGATAAATGGCATAAAAGGCAGTTTTTCGCAGTGAATAGTGAATATAAATACACCTATAAATATGAGAGTGAATATCAAAAACCATAAAAGATGTAAAAACTATTGTTTTGCAAGAAAGTGAGCATTTTCACAAGTGCACTATATAGTAGCGAACTCAAACGCAAAGAAATGGTTTTAAATTTATATATATAGGAATTAACATTTACATATGTGTTGAGTGATTGAACCTTAACACACAAACTTATTGGCTGAACCTTAGCAAATCCCATCACTGAAAGAGCTTGAAAAATTTCTTTCTATCTGTTCCCCCGATATCTCAAAAATAAACATTACTGAAGACTTTGTTTGAAGCTTCATTTCTTTACAAGGAACATGGTTAATAAGCTCAATAACTTTACAAGTTACTGCATGGGATTTGGCTTAGCGTTAGCAGAGTCTATTACTCAGAGTTATAACTCGTGAATAAATAGAACTATAGATTTGGAATATTTTGCTTTATAGGCAAGAGTTCCGACACAATTCTTCTTCCACCTGTCTATCTGCCTCTGTAACTATTCCGCTGCATAGACTATCTAAATACCGAATTATTCCATGCATTTTAAATTTTGCAGGTAACGTCATTTTTACATAGGAAACGTAGTTTTTGATCGTAGACATGTGGCTGAATGTTTACATATCTGCAGGGTGTCTCGAGAACAATAAGCGGTAGGTTTAGAGAAATAACATAACATGTTTTAAAAATATTACGAACCTACTGATAAAGATGAACGATTCTTAGAAATAATCCGCAAGAGCATCGAAACTGGAGGATGAAGAAAGGTTGGTGACCGTTTTGAGGCGATCTAGAAGGAGTAGGAGAAAAAGATGATCCAACTAATAGTATTGTGGATATAATTCAAAACATATTTGTTCATGAGAAAATGTTGTTCATCTTGTAAGCGTTTGTCATCTCCGGGAGGAATATGAAATCCTACACCTCTTGTAACTTGGTCAAAATACCAATTTGTTTAAATTTTGAATATAAACTTTACCATAAACATTAACTGCATTTCCTATAACAAAATAAAAGTATTATACTTTCTATCAAGCAAATGATCTCCTCAATAAACAGTCATGAAACTGCATCTTACAATCCCTGTTATTATTTACTACGATGTTAGTAAACTACTGTTACTAAAAAACTCAAAGTTCTTTTATCAGGCCATGTACTATAAAATACAAGTTTTACTCCTACCTGTTGATATAGTGCACAAAATATAGCCAATTACAGACTTTAAAGTCTTAAGACCCTCAGTTCTTGTCAAACTTTGATAACTTCATTAACTTCCTTCTCTGCTACTTAAAGTCAAAACTTGTGAATACTACCATGGTAGTGAGATGTAATGGAAAAACTAGAGCAAACACCAATATACCAGTTACTTTCAACCATTTATGATATGTTTCTAAGCCTTTACTGAAATATTGAGAAAATATTAGGACATGCAAATTTTAAATGCAACCAGGAATACTATTAATAAATATGCATACCTACGTTTAACAATGATATTTATAATTTACGCTTAACATATTTCAGGTAATTTTAAACTGTAGTTTTGATGCATGCTGTACAGTAATTTCTCGTGTTCTCGTGCAAACCAAACGAAAAGTAAAATAATGTGTTTTCTTATCATAAAACTTGTGCTATTGGCGAAAATATAATATTAAATCGAATCTGAACAAGTATTTTAAAGTTATCTAGTATATGGGCCACTGGCCTATGCGAGTATCTTATTGAAAAAAATAAGAAGGTTAAGCGATAAAGTGCAAGGTCAATGGTACTGATAGAATGTGCTAGGGTTTCGTACAAAATTCGAACCGGCGCGCTAGATCCACAGTCCAACGTCTTAGACCTCTTGGTCATCGATACTCCCGCTTATTTATCAATCTCATACCTATAATGATATTAGTAATTTTAACCTAACTTATTATACTAATTTTATTTTCGAACCAAATGAGTCTATATTACGATGCAGCAAATTTTACATAAACAAGCATTGTATAACTCCACGCTAAAGACGGCTCAAATTAAAACCACTATTCGCTTATTGTATGTTAATTACATAACTGTATACGAAGGTGTTTGTGCTGTTACATAAATCTGACACTCTGCCAGCTATCCGTTAATTGTTGTACATTTCTCTGGTCTGAATTGTTAATTATACAATTTTGATGTAATATATATATATATATACAGGGTGGAAAAAAAGTATGGAAACGCTTTCACTAATTTTGTATGGCTTCACTTATACAAATTAAATTTTGTACATCACCACTTGTATTAAGAACCTAGTTTTTGAGACCAGTGGGGACAGTTTATCTTTTCAGGGGGACGGCCCGTGAGGAGTCGGACGAAAATCTTAAATGTAAGCATAGGCCGAGTTTGGTATCAAATTAAAGGTCTAGTAAAGAGAAACTCATTACCGCAAACCGCACTTAAAAAGGTTGACCCTATCCAGAGTACGGGCCGTTTGAATTTCATAAGTAACGTTTGATTAATTATTATTTCTCCGCAATTTCACAGTCTCAAGTAAACTGTTCTGACTGAAAATGACACTTTATGGAACACAATTATCCAAAAGAATTAAATTAAAAATTATCTATGTATTACAAAAAATAACCATACATTTTAAATGAGGTGCTCAAACTGCTCTCCGAACACTTGTTGGCAATGAGCTAGTCTATTATAAAAACCTACTGCAGTCACATCTCGGGTGTAATTCTTCTAGCTTCTTCTAATAAACGATTTGTCAGCTCCTCAATGTTGGCTGGTTTAGTTTTATACACATTATCTTTTAAGAAGCCCCACAAAAGGAAATCTAGTGGATTAGGATCCGGTGACCTAGCCGGCCACTCAACGGTACCCCTGCGACCAATCCAACGGTTAGGAAACACTTCATCTAACAGATTGCGCACCCGCAAATAGTAATGGGGCGGTGCTCCATCTTGCTGAAACCATACTGCATTAAAATTTGCCACAAGAAGAGCACGCACTGCTGGCAAAATGTTATTTGTCAACATATTGAAATAAATTTCGCCTGTTAGATTTCCATCTATCACAAACGGTCCTACAATGTTATTGTTTATTATTCCAGCCCACATATTCACTTTTTGAGGCCTTTGTGTGTGGCCTTCTATCATCCAGTGTGGATTATATGGTCGACCCAGTAACGGCAATTATGCCTATTAACTTGTCCATTAACAAAGAATGTAGCTTCATCTGAAAACAATATCGAACTTAAAAAATTTTGAATTTCGTCACACTTTCTCATCATTATTTTGCAAAATTCAGTCCTTCGATCAAAATCATCCTCCGCAAGTTCTTGGGTTAGGGTTACTTTAAAAGGGTGATACTTGTTTTTGTGTAAAACATTCAACACTGAGGTATGGCTCATATCAAGATCTTCTGCAGCCACTCTGGACAAGGTGGTGGGATTTTCAACAAATGTTTGGAGTACATCCAAAGATTTTTGTTCATTTGTTGCCGATTTAGGCCTGCCATTTTTCTTTCGCGATCTTTGACTGTTCTAGTTTCTTCAAATCTTTTTACTGTCTTAAACACTGTTGACTTACTAATTGGGGGTCTATCAAGAAAAGTGTCATTAAACAAATGCGCTGTTTCTTCATAGGGACGAACTAGATATCCATACCCACGCATCATAAGCAGCGTGATTCTCTCAAACTCACTAAGTGACATTGCTTTTAAAACTAGTAGAATAAAATGTAAACACTTAAGTAAAAAAATTTATAACTATCGCAGTACCTTCTAGTGAAGACTTTCAACTTTATCTTACGTGGACGAAATTATAACGTAGACTAAAAACCAAGCTGATATTAAAAATACAAAATTGTGGAGTTTTGCTGTGACAGTACTGTTTGTATTGCCTAAACCAGTTTATGTTTGCCTGAGATAAAAGGGCTGGAGGGACTGGACCTTGACCTCATGTTGATAAGGAGTTGCGGTGGTATTATTTAATACTCTCAGTTTCTTGAAGACAAGACAGGAAAACCCCTATTTACTGTTATCCAACAAATGTAGAGGTAAAAAAATAATTTTTTGTTGGAAATTGTTTTTCAAATTTACATAACCGTCATAAAGCATACTACTGAAAGTAAATTAGTTACTTCACAGGACAAAATTACAAAATTTCTTTGTCATGAAATTCATACGGCCCGTACTCTGGATAGGGTCAACCTTTTTAAGTGCGGTTTGCGGTAATGAGTTTCTCTTTACTAGACCTTTAATTTGATACCAAACTCTGATAACGTTGAAAAATAGCCTAAGAGTGTAGCTTTAAAATGTATATAATAAAATGTTCCTATTTTAGTTGGTTAAGTTTTTATTTCAAAACGTCTCTTACTTTCTGCATAGCCCTCGTATAGCAAGAATTAATCAAGTAATATTTCATTAAATTATTTTTTATTTTATTACACGTTCCAATGTTGGAATGATCGTTTGATATAAGTCCTCTTTTGTGCCATCTCGTAATGAGAATTTATCGCAACTCACTTCCCACCTCATGAACATATGATCCAATCTGTGTCTCAGATGTTTTGGGTCAACTTTACAGCAGTGTTTATTGCCGTGAGGAGGCGGACGGGAAAAGGTCTGTCTAGTTCCAGGTAGGCTTAAATTCGTATTTAGTCTGACGTTTTAGTTAATAGTTAATCATTCACTCCAAATAAATGCAATATGCCGCTTTCTAAGTTAAAACAAGTTAAATCGGATTAAGGACATTTGCTGTTACGGAAAATATACATTTTGAATATCCTTTTATAATGTTTTAGATTTGTGTGTTCATTTAAGTTGTTAACCCATTTTTTCACAAACGATAACCTAGAGGACAAATCTCAAGGTCTTGTAACATCCAAAATCGTGTTATGGTTTCAAATCATTCATAATTTCATCATTGAACTTTAAACAAAGAAAATAAAGTACAAGTAGTAGGACAGCGGCCGGTCTGTAACAACAGAGTTCAAGTTACCAGTTCAGGTGACACAAAGGCTTAGATAGCGCCACTGCTCGTGACACTTGCTCTGATCTGCTGACAGTGTCGCCAACTATAATTACTCTAGTACTCATTGATCATTTCACGTGTAAATTAAAGTAAAGTGGCCTGTCCTGTTGTACCAAACATGCTTATTGACGAGAAAGCTGAATGCATCTTTTCTGCATAATAAATGGAATCAACAGACTATTGTATGATGATTGAAGCTGTACTGAAGGCGTCTTCTTATTATGTTGCCCTACTTTAGCTTACGGTTAAAGTAGTTTAGGTTTTGTGCAATAAACATAAATAATGCATTGCCAGCTGCTTGACCTGGATGAATTAATACTTGGTTCTAATATTTTAAATTTATGATGGAATAAAAACGATTTAAATATTGTTGAATGTTTTATCAACCAATTAAAAAAACTTTCAAAGAGGAGACGGCTTAATTGCATTTTTCGTATGATATTCACGATCATAACCCCGAGAACTGGCAATTCTTGTTCGAATAAGTTAATTTTGGATGAAGTGTTTGTTTCCACAAGATAGTGGACTAAAATATTGTTTCAATATCATAATTTCCAGAAGTTTTTCTGGACGAAATAATCGAGTTTTGTGGCTGTAGTCATGGACCATACTCACTGCAAAAAGTCATTTGATGTTTTGTTTTAAACTAAAACGACTTTTTTAGGCTATGGATTTATGTTTTCCACGCGGTAAGAACTATAGTTTCGCGTCACGTAACGTCACTCTTCTTCGTTATGTAGCCGCTAGGGGCGGGAATAATATTTATTTGTTATTTCAGAAACATAACAATGTACTAAAAATGATACTGACCAAAAAATTAAAAGGCAGAAATAATTACTGTAATTTTATTGCCATTATATTATAAATATGAAATTATAGGTTTGTAATAACTGAAATAAGAAATAAAAATTCTGGAGTAAAATCTTGCTAAATATCTTGTTGTTCCATATTCTGTTGTACATATTATTTTATCGTTTGACGTTGTTAAACTAAATTAATCTTTAAAAAGTTAATTAATATCTTTGACGGTCCTTCAACAAAATGTTAATTAAAATCTGTTTTTACGTAATTTATTTTTTAAAGGAATGCTAGGTAAGGCCCAATGTAAATGAGTTAATGTTATAATCAACAGACACACTAATTTTCTTGATTCTAAGAGCATCAAAGGGTAATATAATCCGGATATTTTGTATAGTTATATGTTAAAATTGTATGACACTACGTTTCGACTATTTAAATCTATCCCCTTCGTTAGGTGTCTACAAAATTAATACCTAAACATGTATTTAAAACCTACAATGTGCGGAAGTGCACTGCCGCAGAAAATAAGAGAAAGGAAACATACCCGAAAAATGCTTGAAGTCTAGACAGAAGGAAATTAACCCTGGCGTTGTCACTGCGCAGACGTCAAAAGCACGATCACATGTAACAGCAGCACAAGCAGAAGTACTCGTACAGCTTTATGTAATAATTCATTTACACGTGACAAAGATTGTAGATTTAAATCCTCTAAATGTTGTGTTATAAATATTTAAACGTATGTACGCCAATGCATTTAATTTAGTACAGGTCGCATAACCCATGAATGATGTAGTCACTGTATTTGCAACCAGGTTGGTCTAAGAAGAATTTATTGCTCTGTTTGCTTCAGTATCTCAATATCACGCCCTTGTCAAGATGTGCATTGACTATGTTGATGGAAACCACCCCGTTATACCTTTTAGTTTAATTGTAAAGTCCATGTACCGTATTAAAAATGTTTGCACCTCAGTGCTTTTTATAAATAAAAGCTTTTATTCTATTTTGGAGCATTTTAATTTGTCTGCGTAAGCAAAGAACTAAAAATTCTATCGGAGACAATTTTATCAGAACAATGGTGGCTTTACCTCATATTGTGTTTAGCTAAGGACTTAATCGCTATACGATTTATACACCTAACAATTTATATGAAAATGGTGTGATTTATAAAAACTATAAAAGGTAACGTCAAGCGTTAGCATCATTCATAGGAATTTACATATTTTGCAACATTTATTCCACTGGAAGTGATGTATGAAAAGTTTGAACGGACGATTTTATATGGAGTAGTGAAGAAGACCTGGAATATAAAATGAGTAGCCTAAATCTTTTAACGAATTCTTTTATTAGATGTGCATATGCTTTAACTTACTCTAATTTGTTTTAGTCCTATTCTACCCATACCGTGTTCATACAGGAAGTACGTTTTAAATGTCCGCCCCTAATTTGTTCAGAATATCTTCATATATATAGACTATGGACTACCACTGATCATTGCTGAATAGAGTAGCAAGTACAGTTTTTTTATTAATAATAAGATTTTAGCCGCCTTGCCATCTTGCCGGATTAGATCATATTTTTAATATCAAGTGATGATGTAATATATGATTTTAATGTATCGTTCTAAACTGAACACAGTGACATAATCCGCTTTTAAAATATATTTATTCATTCTTGAGGTGTTAATACTTTTTATAGTTGTACATACATTGCTTTACAGTTAACTTTACCTTACATTATAAAGCCATCACATGTATTTTAAATATATGTGAGTTTTAAAAAACATAAATAAAGCATAAATTAACAATAGTTGAAACATCGAAATAAATATTATTTTAATTGAATAATAATTTGTTGTATAAATAGATACGCTCCGACTGTTTGCCAATCAAAGTAAACTCATGATGTAAGGCAGTCATTTCTGGACAAGGTGTACTACTATTAGGAAGGTTGGAGGCTATACAACGTAGCTATTCAAAGCTGTAACTAGCGTCTGTAATCTGACGTCACAGACTTTAGTAGAATCTGGAGTCATGTTTGTTTGGAGACCAAACAAATAGTCAGCGACGAAGAAACTCAAAATGAACTCATTACATCGTTTAGACATCAGAGATACCTAAACAACAAAACAAAATGAAATATAGGTGAAGAGGTATCATCGTTTTCTGATCAGGTGCACAATTGAGTAAAGTACGACGTTTAGACACGAGCTCTAAGTACGATAAGGCAACGACCGAGTTTTCTACACATATCGCAGCAACGATGGGAAAAGGTTGATTCAATTAGAATGTAGATTTTAGCTCCAGTTTACCTTCTTAGTGCAGATAACAGACGCTACACCAAGAGGAAGGTGAACTGAAACTAAAATCAACATTTACGTCGGAGGTTAATTTGAGTACTTACTTATCTAAAGATAAATGTTAAAAAATTATAATTAATTGATAAACTAGTACGTTGCATAAATATACTGGTTAATTCAAAGCTTGTAAGTATAAAAGATCATCTTAGAGTTTTTATAAGATTTTTATCTAATCGCGATATAATTTATCCAAGATGTCGGACAAAATATGGACATAATAAAATCCTTGTTTGATTAAGTGGTTCTAATTATGTTATTACGTTATGAAAAGTCACGAGACTGTGATATGGGGAATATAGAACCAATACATTTTCCCTCTAACTTCAGACACATCGCTACCTATATGGGAATGCCAATCACCGTTGTTTAAGCTCTCGATTTTCACCTGGCCTGGTTTAAGGAGTTGGGGGAAAGATATATTTGTGAGGATTAATTTTAAAAACAATTTCACAGACTAAGACTCAGGGATGCTGAAGGATATTCACCCTCTATATCTTTTAACGAATATATAGTCTCGCCATATATATAGATTCCATATATAGAACTGCCAATAGCAATATTTGGGCCTAAGAACCTTAGACCCTATTGCAATGATACATTAAGAAAAGCGAGTATAATCTTATGATGACCACTGCATAAGATTAAGGACTTAACTTTTTTGGAAGTTAGACTGTATTCACAGTTAGTTTATTTATCCCGTTTTTTGGACTAAACTCACACAAAAAAGATTTGTTAAATAATATTTTATTGCTTGTAATGATAGCAAAACTTTTTAGTAGAATCTTAAAAGATAACCTAAAAAAACAGGAATGGATATTCACGAACTCTGAAAAAGTATACCTTTATCTGTTCTATTTAAGAACTATGGTTCCTTCAGAATCAATATTGATTGGTTAATTTTACCTCTATGTCTTAAGCTTTTAAATCACTTATTCTATGTTTCGTAAATCCTTGCGGTAATGAGTACTGCAGACTAAAATTTGTATCTGTTTTTTTTTTTATAAATATATAAACTAATAGTTAATATTTAAAATGTTCATTTCATTTTTAGGAAACTCATACTCCTTAATCCTGCCAGCTTTAGTCTGTTATCAAATTATTAAACCAGAGACAGCAGTTGAGTAATTTTTATGACAGAAGATACACAAATTTATAAACCTAAAACATTTTAAACAACAGAAATAACTCTATCAAAGCAAACAACTTTTAATTTACTTCTTCAAATATTAATCTCTTTGTCGGTTAGCTAATTGTACATTATTTACTAACATTTACTTCAAACGTTTGAACAGTCCAATAGCATCATTTGTCAACTCCACAGTTGTTAAATTATTTACTAAGAGCCTTATGACTAATGACTAATTCTCAAAGCCCTCGCCATTAATTAGTTCCTACTCGTGACATATCGTCTGTGCATATCTCTAAACGCGTTTGCATTATATCTACCCAACTCCCATTGCGTATACTTATTCCAACTCTCTAAATTTTTATGTAATCGTCTTGTATAATGAATAAATTTTTATCGAAAATTGGATTAAATTCTGATGACCAGTGATAAAAGATAGAAGTACGCCAAACCATGTATCGCTAAGGCTTCCCTGAGATTGCACGCAAAATTTCAAGTCTAAAGCTCGTTTTATTAGGCTGCATGTGTTACTATTTTAATTGTTGAAATGTCGCATTATTTAGATGTGCTTGTTTACAAATTGACTTATGCTGTGATTTTCGCATTGCTGATATGGTTACCCCCCGGGCCAATGTAAAAATATTCGCTATCGCTCAGCCTAATCCCATAGAATAACACACACCAACATCGAATTCGATGTTGATTATACAGAAATGAGGTTATATCCAAATTTCATGTCTATAGGTAAGTTTTTCTCGAGATATCGTTAGTACAGGCATACAGTCAGAAAGACAGGAAAGATATATTTCCAGGTTCTCTAGTAGCAGTAATATAACTTGTAAAATTAATATTTCTTTAAAGTTGTAGTAAATGTTTACAATTAGGAATTTTGTTGTTAGATGACGGAATAATTATTTTAAATTATTAGGATTTACAATCTGAAATTCTATTGTGTTACAATGTACTCTTTTATTAATTAATAGGTGTTCCTACTTAGATGGATGTTGTATACAAAATGAGGATTGGTGTAAACCCTTTGCTTAAACAAAGACTGAAATTTTTTTTTTGTATTTGTTGTGTAATAAAGGTCTGATTCTAACAATATTGTGTGCAATTTTGTATTTATATCATGATTAAGGCCTGATAAACGTATAGACAATCAAGATTTTTGCTTAAACTTTTAAACATGTAGAGATTGATTTATTTGAATTATAAGTCCTACTTTCCCCACAGTTGTCAGAACGTAGGAGTTCTCCGTTCTGTGGTGGACACACACTGCTAAGCATAGATTTATTTGAATAATAAGTCCTACTTTCTCCACAGTAGTCAGAACATAGGAGTTCTCATTTCTGTGGTGGACACACACTGCTAAGCATGGATTTATTTCTTGAATAGCACGTGTAATCCTAATAGTTGACTGTATTTCTAAGGCAAACACATTGAGGCCCACTAATATCGGTAGTATGGTGGTAAACGGCTTTATGCAAGGGCGTGAACAATACTTCTAATTCAATGATAGGTTCGTATGCTTTTTAAATATTTAATCTTAGTTAGTTTTAAATTAAGCCTTTCTTTCAATCAGCAAAAACAGATATTTTTAACTGTTTTAAAATATCATTCAAAATAATCTAACTAACGATAAAACTAAACAATACAAACGCCTATAAAGCAATATGAGTTTCAGAAAATGCAATGTAAAATACTAGTATGTACGAGTTTGTTTTACAAATAAAATATATGAAACCGTTAATAAACTCAAATACGCATATTATTGCGATTAACTTGTAAGAGAATCATTAAGCCTATGACATTTTGACTGTGGTGGGCGAACATCACTACTACTCATACTGTTCTATTGCCGGTATATGCATCGTGTAAAATCCATAATATCAAAATTGAGTCGAATTTGGTTAGAAATAATATTATTTGTAGTATATGTAAATAAAAGTATAATTGTATTTATGGAATTTATTTTTAGAAGAGTAAGCTAATTTGTATACTTTTGCAACTATATATATTTATTTTATTTCCAAAATTGATTATAAAATTCAAATCAAAACGGCTTTCGTACACTAAAAAGAGTAAAAACCTGTAGGAAATAATATTTTTACATAACACAAAAAAGCTTTATAAACACAAACAAATGTTTTGACATAAAATTTCAAAATTTTTGAATAAATAACTAAATCGAAATGAAATTATGTTCTTTCCCTAACTCTTTTATTTTTGAATACTGATTCCCTACCCACAAAACTTGGCTATATGTAGTATAATAAATATGTAAATGATTCAAAAAATACTGAGTGACAACAAAATATGTACATTCCCGTACATTCACTAACATAAAAAAAGTTGTCAAAACATTTCTTGTTTTTTTTTAGGTCTAATATTGTGTTAGATAATAATGTTATGAAACATTTCATGCTATACTTATCGATATTTAGCGATAAACAATCACATACGAAGAGTTAATGTTAAACATTACACGGTTAAGTTTTGGCTGAATAAAGATTAATATAAAAATATTTCTATGACATTTTTTATTCAATATAGTTTAGACCAAAGTGTTATTTAAATAATTATATAAAATATTAAATTAATACATAATATATTATAATGATGCATTTTGTGGGAACCACCGTCTTGATTGACGCATGGATTTCAAAATAAGATTTAAAACTATTTACTACGATCGTTATATCGTATCTACAGACACAAATTATAACGAAATACATAGATTAGAATAGCTCGAATTGATTGGTACCTTTATCATCGTGGCATCTGAACTAAAAATGCAATTAAATAATAAATTAGTCTAAAGACAGCTCAGCAGCCTTCTCTACAATCGTTAAATGTTACTCCTCGAGAATTAAAAAAAGTGCAAGAATATCTGATTTCTCAGAACTTTAAAATGCGCCGCCCAAACATCTTTAACGTCAGTGTCTTCTATTGATACTCAGTTTCGCATGAGGGGGAAGAATAAGGTATTCGGAGGGAATGACCCGTGCTCCCATTGTCTATGTGATGCAGCCGCAGGGCCCTGGCCAGGCGCCAGCGTATATTGCAACACATGGTCCTATTATTTTTGTTATAGTATCTACGCTACATTTACTTATTTTAGCACAAAAATATAAGTACAAAGCTCGAGTTATACTCTCGACGGGTTTTGTAAGAGAATAAAAAACCTGTGTTTAATATTTAAAACTTGATCTGACATAAAAAATACACAACGTCAGAACAATCAATCTTTCCAAAGTGTTTTCACATAAGCAATCAAGTTGATCAAAAAAACGTCTCATTGTCTCTCCGCCGCTTGCAATAGGTCTTAGAGACATGAAAATTGGTACATAGGTTTTTTATTTCGAGCCAAGAAAAAAACTCCATTCATTTAGAAATCATAAAGAACAATATTATATATATATATATATATATATATATATATATATATATATATATATATATATATATATATAAAATTTGTACATTGATATTATAGGAGAAAAATTTGGCACGAGAAATAAACGTGGAAGATACAAATTTGTACAATCGTAGGATGGGTTGGGAAGACTTTTATCATTTCTTTTGAGTCTTCTGATACCTCGAAAAAAAGTGTGAAAAGCTCCATTGTGCTTTGAGATCATGTCAGTCAACATAGTAGTGCACTCAATTGTGCTCCTCATTATACAATGAGAATACCTCTTACCTAGATGGAACTACTTTTTGTTGTCTGGGTGTCTCTAATGTCGAAATGATGCGAGGAGTTCGTTTTTGAGCTCCCTCATTCTTCATCACTGACTATTTTTGATCCCCTCAAACGAACATGACTCCAGATTTCAGGAGTCTAGTCTGCAACGTCATCAGATTTCAGATGTTGCATGTAAGAGAAAGGTAAACTGGAGCTAAACTCAACATTCGCATTGAATCAGTCCTTCCCTCTATAACGACCTTGTTGTAATATCTTACAATAGTAAGTGATTGTACTTAGTTTTGTTGTTATGAAAAGAACCAATATAAAAATGTTAGAATCACACCTTTAAATTAACATTTTATGTATTTACTGTAAAACCACGGACAGGTAAGACGATTTACAATAAATTTTGGTGCCTAAAAAATGTTATTATTAATAAAAAATAGATTACGTTTTTCAGTATAGTATAACATGCTTTATTTTAGGTAATAAATAAGTGTTTAATATATAAAGAAGGAATAATGTTTTTTTTACTGTAAAAAGGTGTTAAAAGAAATGTAAAATGACATGTCCTTAGCAGGAACAGGTATAGACTCCGTTGTGTTGTTCTGACAGCTCAAAATCTCAGCCAGTGTTACTGACGCCCTTAGTGGAAGTCATGTCAAAGTTTTTTGCTATTGAATTATTTTTAACATAGTACACTATATAGTACACTCCAGTCTTTACGGTTATTGGGCCTACAGTCACAAAACATTACTAAGATCCTTATCTCAATAGTAATAGACGAAACAAGATAATTTTTGGCTCTCCATGCACGACGCACTGGAGTAGGTGTAATGCACAGTATTGTACCAATGCACTCCCACAGCCTGCCATTACAAAACAAAACATTATTGAGATCCTTATCTGAGTAGTAATAGATGAAAGCAAGATAACTTGTGGCTCTCCACGCATGACGCTCTGGAGTAGGTGTAATGCACAGTATTGTACCAATGCACTCCCACAACCTGCCGTTACAAAACAGAACATTACCAAGGTCCTTATCTGACTAGTAATAGATGAAAGCAAGATAACTTGTGGCTCTCCACGCATGACGCACTGGAGTAGGTGTAATGCACAGTATTATACCAACGCACTCCCACAGCCCACAGTTATAAAATAAAACATTACTAAGATCCTTATCTCACTAGTAATAGATGAAAGAAAGACAATTTGTGTCTCTCCACGCATGACGCACTGGAGTAGGTGTAATGCACAGTATTGTACCAACGCACTCCCACAGCCTACAGTTATAAAACAAAACATTACTAAGATCCTTATCTCACTAGTAATAGATGAAAACAAAGACAATTTGTGTCTCTCCACGCATGACGCACTGGACTAGGTGTAATGCACAGTATTATACCAATGCACTCCCACAGTCTACTGTTACACAAAAACATTACTAAGATCCTTATCTCACTAGTAATAGATGATAGCAAGACAATTTGTGTCTCTCCACGCATGACGCACTAGACTAGGTGTAATGCACAGTATTATACCAATGCACTCCCACAGTCTACTGTTACAAAACAAACATAACTAAGATCCTTATCTCACTAGTAATATATGAAAGCAAGACAATTTGTGTCTCTCCACGGACGACGCACTGGACTAGGTGTAATGCACAGTATTATACCAACAGACTCCCACAGCCTACTGTTACAAAACAAAACATTACTAAGATCCTTATCTCACTAGTAATAGATGAAAGCAAGACAATTTGTGTCTCTCCACGCACAACGCACTGGACTAGGTGTAATGCACAGTATTGTACCAACACACTCCCACAGCCCACCGTTACAAAACAAAACATAACTAAGATCCTTATCTCACTAGTAATAGTATGAAAGCAAGACAACTTTGTGTCTCTCCACGGACGACGCACTGGACTAGGTGTAATGCACAGTATTATACCAACAGACTCCCACAGTCTACTGTTACAAAACAAAACATTACGAAGATCCTTATCTCACTAGTAATAGATGAAAGCAAGACAATTTGTGGCTCTCCACGCATGACGCACTGGAGTAGGTGTAATGCACAGTATTGTACCAACGCACTCCCACAGTCTTTGATAAACACAACAGTGGTGGGAGGACAGTACAATGCGAGCTCAGGCGCGCCGCACTGTAGCGCCTTTTAGCAATCATGTTCCCCGTACTGTCCGTCCGTCCGCAGTCATAAAGTACACCGTGTAGTTGTCTGCTAATGTTCAGAACACGGTCACAGGTAGGCGTCTCGGCCCAGTTCAGTATCCAAAACTTCCTCCGAGGCGACGTTAATGTCTCACCGGACTTCGTTAGCGATATATCTTTGGAAATAATACTTCTGGAAATTTGTCTGACTATTTCTTGGAAAGCCACAATGCCTGGTACTGATTGCATGAGCTCAATTTATGAATTTAAGAAGTCACATCATAGTATTCTACTTCATTTTTTACTGTTTGTGATTGACGATGGCAGGTATGAAAGGAAAATAGGATTTCCTAACATTTTGTAACCTGAAAATGTCCGAAATCCTAGTATTAAACTGAAAAAGTGTAGCTGTTTTTGTTTTTGTGACATTGTTATACTCCATATTACTTGAAAATAATTCCAAATACGAGTAAGTATATTTAATTTGAATAATTCAAAATAACCTCCTGTTGAAAAAAAAACCGTCGAATAGGTTTACTCTTAGAACGATTTAATCCAGTTTGATTAGTCAAGTGTGTTGATTAAATCCACAACTGAAATAACGTAGTTAGATAAACCAGTTGGATAAGAATGGTTTCAGCGATTACGTTGCTGAACAGATTTAGATACTAATTTTAAGTTCCATATATTACAAAATAAATAGACAAAACTAATAGCAATAACTTTCAAAGTTCAAGTGACTGGTCAAACAAATAAGAATGATGTTTCTTATTAAAAATGTGTGTGAATTATCCAACTTTTAACTACATTCTACAACTACATTGAGTTGTAAAAATGTATTAATAAAAAAAAATTTTCATGCTATCGATTCGAGAATATGTTTTTGAATAGATGAAACGTAGTACAAAGCCTCGATATCGAGTTTCAGTTGTGTACTGAAGGGACGTCCGCGAGTGAGCTTGTCTTATTGAGTCAATATTATTTGTGCAGTGTCTGATGGGCTCTCGAAACTTTTCTCTGTCGAGTACAAACTCTCGTATTTCTCCACAAAATGTAAAAAGCACAATAAAACTCCCAACTTTGGCTCTTGTATGCATGAACATTTTTTTATTAAGCGGGCAAGTTGCAAATAATATATTAATAATTATAGTAATAAAACAGTTAAATTATTAGTAATTAATATTGTTATTATATGAAAATATTCTAAAATATATTTGTACTATCTTACACAAACACCAGCTGTTTAAGATTCTTAAAATTTATCCCTGGAGTGATTATTTTCATTACCTCATAACAGATGTCTGAATACACCTGTCAGCTGGTGCACAAATTAATGTTTTTCGATGCACTCACAAACGTTCTCGTTTTCGCACGATTCATTGCCAGTTGTTTTGGTATATAAACTGACAGTACGACTATATTAAATTATGCAGTCAGAATTAAAAGAACTAGATATTTCTATTTAGCTTACCGTATAATCACACGAAATAAAAATTACTTTTTGCGCTGATTGGTATTACTCACTTTCACCCTTTTGTACAACACAACTGTGCACCAAAAACAACCACTTTTTATTCTAGTAATTAAAACTTCTATTATGTGGAGTATACAAGGAACTAACTTTAATGAATTAAGTACGTAATTTTAGTCATTTTACACATAAGCTATTGTTACTATAATAATATCACACTTAATAACATTAATATGTTTTTAATGAACCAGATATGATACTACTAAATTATAATAAATTGTCTAAATAGAGCAATATCTCTTTATCTGATCAATATAAAATGAAGTGAAGTAAACTTGCTTTCTTTGTAAAACGGCAAGATCTGAGCTGAATGAATATTTACAACAGAATCTAATATCGTTCAATATTCTTTACTCGAATCTCTGAAATATTCCACGGGGTTATTTAAGAAGCTAATTCCTTTAAAATGCCAATAAGATCACAGAATTCCATAAGCCTAAGCGCTTTTAATCACGTATTATCAACTTTCGGTTCATTCATAATCAATACAATAGTACTCTACTTACAATAGTAGAGGGAACATAATCACAAATATTTCATGGATTATTGTTCCAATGTTTTGTTTCTGCTTTAGCAAAAAGTAACCTCTTAATTTATGTAACTTAGTCGTATATAAAGCACGCGTGTAGCTTTACAGTATTACATAAATACAAAAATAATCCTTTTACTTGTTTGAGTTAATCTAGAAATTACCTTTTGGTTCAATGATATAAAATTTTGGATTAGCTTTGAGCAAAATTTTTCTTTATTACTTTATCTTCATTAAAATTTATTTTTAACAATTAAATGTAAATAAGGTAAATGCAAAATATCTTGAGATGTCCTGCGGATTCAGACATACAAAATTTTATCAGCCATTAGACAGAAAAAGGAAGGATTTTGCCAGGCCCACGAAGAGTAGGTTTTAGTGATGCATGGTTAAATCCACCAATGAGGAACATGCCCCATAATCGAAATCGATATTTTATGTACGGACGAATATTTATTAAAATGTTATCTATACTTTTTCACTATCCGCCAGTTCCTGTAGAGGGACTTGCACTATCATCAACTCATTTTTGATCGTACAGGAATGATGTTTCATGCAAAATTCGAAATGTATATATTACATCTTTTCCGATATATCGTGCGGACAGATATACAGAAAAAATATTTTTTCTAAGTGCGCAGTCAAATATAAGTATTAAATATTAGACATTTTCTGCAAAACCTGTTTGAAAGATCCTACTAAAATTTTTCTAATTGTGACCGTTCGTCACAAACTCCACCGCATGTGTTACAGGCTGTTATTTTGAGTTAGCTGTTCTCTTCCAACTAATATTGTTGATAAATCGGGTCACAAGAAATAACGAATGCTGTAACTGAATGACTGTAACACAACATAATAATTTGATTATAACACCGGTATGTATATCAAGGCCCAGTTCAACAGGTAAGAGTATTGAATAGAGCCTGTGTTTTGGCTTCAAGGAGACCGCACATTGATAGTTTCGTGCAGCACGACCATAGCTCGTCCACTGTTATGCGGTTTCATCACACGCGTTTTGTTAAGTTTATTTATTACCTTCTAGAGCATCTTACATGCCCCAAACTGTCATCCATTTTAGTAAGCGATATGAATGTGTGAAGCAAGGATAGCCTAGAAGCTAAAATTCCCGTAAATTTGTCGAAATTGTTTCAAATAACAGATGTAAGAATAATTTAATGTGATATAGCTAATAGCATTTTCAATAGATTAGCCTAGAAGCTAAAATTCCCCGTAAATTTGTCGAAATTGTTTCAAATAACAGATGTAAGAATAATTTAATGTGATATAGCTAATAGCATTTTCAATAGATTAGCCTAGAAGCTAAAATTCCCGTAAATTTGTCGAAATTGTTTCAAATAACAGATGTAAGAATAATTTAATGTGATATAGCTAATAGCATTTTCAATAGATTAGCCTAGAAGCTAAAATTCCCGTAAATTTGTCGAAATTGTTTCAAATAACAGATGTAAGAATAATTTAATGTGATATAGCTAATAGCATTTTCAATAGATTACTTAAGTGTAAAATTATCGTTTTTTGTGTGAAAAAGTACAAGACAATACTTACAATTAATTATTAAGATTGCGTGTTACTCATTCAAATAATTATTTATCATTATAGCTTATGTAATACATGCATAATACTAGCCATTATATAATAAACTAAACAAATGTAAACCAATCATATGAATATAGTATAGAATTTTTTTTAAACCCAATGAACCTGTTGAATTAAGGTGATTATATTACAACAGGTTGTTTAAGAATTGCTGTTTACAACAAATACGTTCACTTCAAACTTCTATAAATAGGTTATTTATTGAAAGGTAGTCATAACGGTAAAGAAGTATTTATTATAAATCTGATATCTGACTGAAAGAAAAATTGTGTCACATTGATACACGTATATAATTGTTTGCATACTTTAAACTGTTATAATTTTAATTATACAACAATAAGAACTTCACAGACTAGTATAAGCATGTTATGTTTAAATCTTTGCACGAAATAGTATACAAATATTTATTTAAATTAATAGAAACTTTACTAATGAAATAAGAGTTTAAGACCTAAATGCAACAATAACAATCGGAGTTTAATTGTTTCTAAAACTCAATTCTGCCGTATCTCAATAGTAATACGTTAAAATATGATAGCTTATTCATAAATATATATTAGCTATTGTTAATAATACATGTTAATCTATCATGTTTATATGCCATATTTAACATAAGGTAATATTAATTACGCTTCCAGAGAATCTGCTAACTAAAGGTCAAGCTCTGCATAATGTGGTTTCCTTAATGAGCTAACTAATTATTTATCAAGCTGTTTATTACCACACAGAACCATATCTCTATATTATAGCGTTAAATGTACAGCGTCAACTGTTAAACTCTGTCATTCATACACCGTATGCTTCTCATTCAATTTATATGTTACTGCGACCGTTCTCGAATATGGCATTTATATGTTACTGCGACCGTTCTTGAACATCTGTTCAAATTTCGACACTTTTAGTCCATCAAAACCAAAATTTTCAATGGAATAAGTTCCATACTGAGTAAAAAAAATGTTACGCTTTTTGTTAACGGCCATTTCCAACACGATTACCAACAAAAATTATTTCATTGATTTTTATTGCTAGATTTGGTTGGTTTAGGTAGCAAATAATTTAAATACTGTTACTTTTTAAGATTGGACTGAGAAAATCAGTCATTTTTAGCAATATTGTATATATTATGTATCTATCCATATAGTTTATAAAACGACGAAGAACTTAAAAAAGAAAGATACTGCAGTGAAAAATATTTATACAGAATATGGCAAGACTGCAAACTAACGCCACATAGCTATTAAGTTAAATTTTTTGCTCCTAAAACATCATCTGGTTATTTTACGTGAATGGATGAATGTTTTTAATAAAAATAAAATAGGTATACTACAGCCATTTTACAGTTCCGAGTGACAGGAGCTGTAGCCTCCATGGACGTGTAAAGTTTATAGTTCCTGCAGAAGAGGAGAATATTGTGGCAGCAGAAAGGCTTAGCCAAGTGTGGCCGGTAGTAATTGCCCCTCCAGTGTCCGCGTGTAATTGTCCGGCGTACTAACCGGATAGTTCAGTGGCGGCAGGTAGGTCTAGCCACGTGTGGCCGGCAGTAATTGTCCCTCCAGTGTCCGCGTGTGATCGGGTATTGTCCGGCGTACTAACCGGATAGTTCAGTGGCGGCAGGTAGGTCTAGCCACGTGTGGCCGGCAGTAATTGTCCCTCCAGTGTCCGCATGTGATCGGGTATTGTCCGGCGTACTAACCGGATAGTTCAGTGGCGGCAGGTAGGTCTAGCCACGTGTGGCCGGCAGTAATTGTCCCTCCAGTGTCCGCGTGTGATCGGGTATTGTCCGGCGTACTAACCGGATAGTTCAGTGGCGGCAGGTAGGTCTAGCCACGTGTGGCCGGCAGTAATTGTCCCTCCAAAGTCCTCATGTGATCGGGTATTGTCCAGGAAACTATTAATTTGCTTAACCTATAGGATTATTATATTGGTTTAAAATATATCACGAATATAAATTAACTTTTAGAATTTTCTGTAAAAATATTGTCCGAATAATTCAGTTTAATATAGTTAGTTATTTATATAAATGGTTATAAAAGTCAATCTTGTTTTACAAAAATGGTATTTGACCAGTTTTATATTGTTATACATCATCAGATGTTTAGATACCATTTAAGCATCTCAAATTATGTTAAAAACGTAGGTACGAATTATGGAATATGACCTTTGAAACCCACTGTAGTGCAATGTAGAGAATTTATTAAATTATCTATTTTTGTTACTAATAAATTATCGTTGGTTCCATATTTAAGTACAAAGTGTCCTAGAACTCTCTAACAATCTAATTTCCTAGTATTTTTCCTGGACTAGAGACAAATAATAATAATTCAACAACTAATTTTGATTAAAGTTTTGGTTACAAACGATGTTAAATAATTCCTCCACCTCCACCAGTCATTCTGGATTATGATCCTAATCCTCATTTTACTTAATTTGTTGGTACGTAGGCTACATCATGAGTTTGGACCCATAGGACATAGTTAATGCGTCTAATGCACAACTCCAATAATTAAGAAAAGAAATTTTAAAAGGCTTTTCCGGTTTTTGACTCCTCTTAGAGATTTTGTAAAGCCTCATTTTGAAAATGGTTATAAAAATAATATTTGTTTTTTAGTTATTTCTATGGCTTAAGAACTAAAATACACTAAATATCAACTAACTAAAATAAGCCGTTCTCAAACTAAAAATTGTAAGGTACAAAATGCGGTGGCTGTTTGAATAGTTATACGGTTTTTAAAAGCTCGGAGATAATATTTTAATTTGTATTTTGTCCACGAATAATATCTGAAAGGTCCGTAGAAAGTTGTGGAACACTCTGTATTTTTAGAACTAAAATATAAGTTATAGAAATGTATGTGTGTGAGTGTAATGGAATGTACGATTGGAGTTCCTTCCTGGCTTAGTAATCCACCCATGAAGCCCACCGAAACGCCAACCCGTTCTTGTAATATGATTGCGTCTCTCACCCCATCTATCAAAGATGTCATAAACTTTTCTCCACCCGTCGTCTACGACATGACTTTGTTTCTATACCAAACAATTCTCACTGAGAAAAGATTATTAGGTAGATTTCATAGAAGTCTGCCTACTGCAATCGCTCTCATAACAAATTTCCGGACAATCCTTGCATTTTCTCCGATCATGACCTCCAGAATCCATAAAAGTACCATAATCAGTAAATGTACATATACATGTGTATATAATTATATGCTATGCAATACAACGCGACCTTATAAACATGATAATTGCCGTATATTTTTAAATATCCATATAAAACTTGGTACAAAGGCAGTACCATTGCAAAATTGCATTTAGTTTGGATTATTTATCAGTCAATTATTGGATAGTAAAATTCAAGATGGTTGTCATTTGTAATCAAGCAAATATTGTAACTGGACAAATTGACAACATAGGACAAAGGCATCGACAAAAATCTTTTTTTGCTGTTTAATTATAAAATATAGATCATATTCCTTCACGTTTTTCCATTTGTCTTAAGGTTTTATGATGGAAAAAAGTTTCGAAGCAGCCATACAAAGTTTCGAAAAAGAATATTTACATATCAGTCATGCATTCATTATAGCGCAAAACAACAAAGTTTTTTTTAATATGTGTTAAATTAAAATGTTCTCTTAATTTCAAAATTATTAAGTACGAAGCTAGTCAACAGACGGACAGTATGAAAAGTAAACAGATATTAAACAAAGTGTGAAGTGCACAAACGGTAAGGTAACGTTTGTAATACTTCCTTATTTGTAAAGTTTTTGTCTTTAAAGTTTTCTTGCTGAAACCGTAATTCAAAGACTATTTTAACTTGTAAACCTGCGCGAATAGCACTCTAAAAGTTTTAATTAATTATTTCTCTTATTTAAAATACAAACAACCTTCCTACTCTCAGCTTGGTCAAATAAAGAAATGGGGTTCATTTTATCGTGTAATGTATTTCAGGTACATCTTGTTGTAATTTGCGTGGAAAATAGATAATACTTCACCGCGAAATATTTTGGTTTTATTACCATTATAATTAAAATTTGACACGGCTTGTTACGTACATTTAGTATAATATACACTAATTTTATATTACTTACAAGGTATGAACCAGTGATAATGATGTATCAATTACACACTAAAAGAGGAGATTTTGTGTCAATTTTAAAGCCATATGTATCCTTCACTTGTTCAACAAAATAGTTTTATAATATATACGACTGCACTCGAAAATTCACGAGACAACGATTCTAATCCACTGAAATCTATTCATGCTTGACTAACATGATTCTCGACTCACAAGAAATCTGAGTGCTTGTGCTCATATTAAACGACCATTCTAGAACAAATAAGACGGATGCCTCGAATTGATACTACTGATACCGAAACGGAAGTTATGGTATACAAGCTTTCAGACGAAATGTATATATTCATGTCTTAATATATTTTTTTTAAGACGTAGTGTTTTTGACAGTATTAATAAAGGAGATGTAAAAAACCAAGAATTTCACGCATACTTTTTAGTTAACCACAAGAGTTCAAAACAAGTATCTTTCCCAAAGAATGTTTTAAACATAAAATAATTTGAATAGCTGTTTCAGAATATTGTTTCCCACTCACTGAATAAATTGAAGCCACGTAGATCCTGTAAGAGGTTTTGCATTGCAATTTTGTCCTTTCCTGCAACCGTAGTGTCGGTGGCATCCGTTAAGGCGTTTTTTACATAGTTTCTAAATATTGTAGCGAAACCTTCAAACCTTCATGTAAACTTTCAAGTTGAAATGAAATATTCTTTTGTACATAGATCCATTTACCTATTTAATCAACAGAATTAATTTTAATATAAGTTTATTTGGTTTCTTCAATTTATATTTATTTAATAAAAGCTTATTTTGGAATTTAAGATTGTCTACATAATATACTTAACAATTTACATTTACATAACGATTTTCCATAACTTTTCAAGTAAGTAAGTCGTCATAAAATGAAAAAATTTAAATTGAATGACGAGTTTAACGTTTACACAAATTATTAAGTTTTCATTTTTCTGTAAACCATGTATAACTTCGGGTCTATGTACATATAGGGTACGATGTGTACCTTTTCAGTGACGGAAAAATTATAGTACAAATTTAGATTACAAGTAAAAGGTTTATTTTTTAGTATTTTTTAATATTAATATTTTGTTATAATTTTTAATTTCATTTATGAAAATAAGCTTAAAAAATAATTGTTTGTAAATTAATTACTGATCTGTTATACAATAATTATTATGACTGAATTTATACTACCCGAATGTTAGAAAATTTAAAACCAAAATAGATGGGTTTTTTGCAAACATTTTACATTTTTCGTATCATATAATTTGTTTGGCCGAAACCTGGTTGGACCAGGAGTTGGAGACATCAGAGAGAGCTGTTTCCGGGGTCGGCGATCGTTGAGTACAGGAGGGACCGATTTGTGATAGAGACTGGCCAGTGGCAGAGGGAGGTGTCCTTATCGCAGCACGTATTCGTTTTCGGTCACTCGGAACAGAACAATTGGAAACAAACAACGAAGATATTTGGGTCAAAATGAACAGTTAGCATAATAGTTGATCTATTTGCTGTTTATATATTACACTGACTACGTCAACTTTTTTGAGAAAGTTGAAAGTATTTATCAAACTGGTCGTGATAAGATGAGAATTATGATTATTGGTAATTTTAATCTGCCCATATATAACGATATGTTCGATCTTGCGTCTGGTAGCAACATAATTTGGGAATTACAAATGTTTATAAATATTTGTGGATTTAAGTTTTTTAATTATGTTAAGAATTCGATCAATGGGAAGACAAAACAAGATATATTTCCCTCTACTATCCCATGTAATTTTGAATTCCTTTAAAAATCAAATAGTACAAAGTACATACATATCATAGAAAATAGGATTAAATATATGTATTGAAATTTATTCCTCATCTATTTACACTGTTGTACACAAATGAAATGAAAAATGTCTTTATTTATATAGGCAAAGTTAGGACTCAAAAGTCCTCTCTTCCACTTAACCTTTTAAATAGTTAGCAATTTTCTGTTTATAAGTATACAAACGTGTATATGAGCGTTCGATGGTAATTATTTCTAGATAATATGAGAATGGTTTGATTTTTATTGGATTTATGGATTTATCTAGTTGATTAATTAACTGGAAAGAATAACAGTGTTTATAGACTGTTGAATGCTTTATAAAATTACACAACATTTATTTGAATTTAATTTTGGTTAAAAAGTTGTACATATTCAATTTTCATTTCTGGATAAAACACAATTAAATTAAAAATACAGACTATTCAATATTGAATGTCCAATTATTAGCCTTCAACGCTCTGATTGATATCAACATGCAGGTCAAATGTGTATTTGCTTACCTTCATTATTAAATTTATTGTTATAGATGTATTTTTAAATTCATCATAAGGTGGTTAAAATAAAAGTAATTTTCATTAACCTCTAATGAAATGTATTCCACTTTTAATCCCATTAACTACTACTAAACTCCGAAAACAAAATTTAATTTCAGAAATTATAAAAAGACAAATTATATTTTAGCCTAAGACAAGTGATTATGCTGATATTGTTATCTTTTTACATCCCACAAACATTTCATTTCAAAGTTAAATTAAATTAAATACTTTAATGTCATGGTACAATGAAATATTGTTTTAGAATTATAATATTCACACATAGTTTGTAGTAGAAAAACATAAAAAATATGTAATAACTATTCTTTTTTCTGGTGTAATAAAGATACCTATATATAAAGTGCTGCTCAGAACAATTGTACAATCTCTTCTAAAGTAATAACAGTAAACTTAATTTCAAAATTATTTATACACTTTAAAATTGACAACCAAAATTATTAGAATTTATTATTTGATTAATTTATAATATTTACTTTGTATTGATATGTAAGTAATTTCAAGATGTAATAAAAAGTCTTTGACTGTAATAAAGTTTTACATTTAAAATTAATGAATTTAAACGTTATAAGCTATCAAATTTAGTATGTAAAAGAGATCTAGTTGTTATTTTACCAGTGGAAATCTATCACTAGAGCTTCGGATAACGAGGCGACTGCACACTACAAAACGATAACAAGTCGTCGCGCAGAGATCGTCATTATGTACGGTTTACCTGAGAAAGCAATTGTAGTACAAAGAGAAAAATCTTTTACAGAGATAACAATGTAAAATATTTATTATTCATCTCAATATTATCTAGAAATTTATGTTTCGGATATTATCGAAACTCGTGATATATTATGTAGTTAATTTTTATTTTTAACTTGTACAAATCTTGCTATATAAATAAGAAAATAAAATTTTGTCACCGTATGGAATCCGATTATATTCGGATTATCAAAAGATCCGAGAAAACCTAACGAAGGAAGAGTACATACAAACGTCTACTATGTCTGGCTGGACGAACTGTCTTTGAACTTTTTAACCTAAACTCTATTGAACCCTTCCTTGGGCCAAGTAAATCCTATGTACCAAGTTTCAAGTCTATAGAACCTTTCCATCAAGAGTTATCGCTTTTAAAGACCGGCACGATGGACGTACCTGGACACTAAATAACAAGCGTTTTGGTACTATTTATTTACAAAAACCAAAGTTTTGAAACATTTTTAGCGTCGTGTCGTTTTTTTATTTCTTTTAATATAGTCAATAGCTAATAAGTACATTTTTAACTAAACTTCGAAGTTTCCTTAGTAAGACCTGGTCGGTTTTACCAGTTAGAGTTGATGAGAATTTGAAACTGCCAAAGATTCATTTTTATACATTCGGCGGCTTGATAGCTGAAAATAGCCCAACTCTTAGAATGGAAAAAAGTTTAATCAAATCCCCAATAGCTTGATATGTTGCATTCTTATATATAGTTTAAGTATAGACCTATTATAATCAGCTGTAAGATTTAGGACTCGGTGAACTATAAATTCGACCAGCTACTCTTTTCCATAACCTAACAAAACCTGGAACTCATTATTATTTACTGGAATATGTCTGGAAATTTGCTCCTGTTAATTCAATGAGCCTGAGATATGGGATACTTCAGTTTTGCACAACTTTTGAACACTTGAACATTTGCAATAATTCTTAATTGGTTTTGTAATATCCACGCCTTTCCCGCTATCTCGATATAATAAATGTATTCTTTTGTTTATGACCAAAAAGTAGTTCAAAGTAACATAAGGCGTACATACAAAATACTACTAATATTATAATATTACTATTATGAATATTATTTTAGTGTGGGGTATGTTAAATTTAATGTTGTTAGATGGTTGGGAATGAAATGAAATTGCTCTAAACTACATGTTCGTGATATGTCTCCTAGAACCTCATAGTTATAAACTTACATGGGTACATATTCTCACATTACACTAATAGCATGGATTATGATTTTTTGGCACCTTTCTAGATATAAAGTATTAAGTGAACTTAATATTTATACAATATGGTATTATAATAAGCAGTTGCGCCTAGACTATTGAATACGTTATATACAATTTAAGGAAACACTTATTAAAATTTACTTATAGCATCATTAGATGATTGCATTGAGTTTATAAAGATATATAAATATTTCAATCTCTGCTATTGAAAGCAGAACTATCGTGTATAAATGGCTATAAAGATGAAAAACTGACCCCCGCTGGCAGTATAACGGTCACTAAACCTGGCACAAGATTCGCTGTGTAAGCCTACCTATTCAGTGGCCTTCTTCCACGTGTTAGTGCTTTCCTTTATTATCACGGTCAAGCATAATAAACCTACCCGAACCAACAGATTTTAACTTATGGTTCCTATCTTACATCAGTTAACATTTAAATTATTATTAAAATTAATCTCAAAACACTCAATATAATGAAATTGGTATTATTTATAACATAGTAGAGGCTTAAAAAACCCATATCTTACAGTTTTAATGTACAGAGATTTTCAATATAAAATAAAATTGAATCACTTATCATAAAGTTTGTCTGATTTATGGGGATCTAATAAGTAACAAGTAAGTCTATTTTACAAGTATAATCGGGAATTAAAAGTTTTAATTTGTTTAAAGATTAAGCAATTAGGATGTCATTTTTATCTGATAAAATTACTTATTGGTTAAAAATGCACATTTTTTTATGGTGTTGTTGTGATATAAAGTCCATATCAAAACGCATCAATAATGTGGCAAATTCTATTAGAACCAACGGCTTAGTAGCACAAGTTTTATTCATTATTATTTCTATAATAATATACCTCTTGATTTCGACAAAATCACGTCCCAACTAGAAACCCTGGAACTGACGGTGGTATATTGCGTCTATTGTCTTAAAGAATAGAGTGTACTTCGCATATGGCGACTGTTTTGAATATGAATTGAATATGAATACGTGTCTATTATCGTGGTCCTTTGTAAAGCAAACATGTAATAGTTAAAGCCTTATCTTTATTGTAAGTATGCCTAAGAAATATTATTCCAAATAATGTTGAAAGTGAAACCCATTAGAATAGAAAAATATCAGTTATAAACAAAAAAAAACCCGCTACCACACATCGCTTTTTGCAGCGTAACAAGAGAGGTAATTTATTCACGAGAAGGTATTATAAAGGATTGCTTGTGGACGGTGTCAGCATGGCGGGGGGAGGGAGTGATGTTGATTAAATGCCACTGGCCTCAAGTACAGCGCAATCATGCCGCGCTTCTATCACATGTTAACACATAATTAAACTGCCATCGTCAAAAGTTATACAAAACAACAATCCAATTTATTGTCTTTACCTTAGCTACAAATTAAGTAGCACGTTGCTATTTATGAGCTTATTATTTCGCTCTAGAAATAATTTATACAAGGATTTTAACTCCGTATTCAAACTTACGGAGTATTTGCTGTACAACGGTTAAATTTAAATTGTACTATGAATATTTTTGTAGACGTAAGTAAGCATAGCTTTTAACCAATTACTTTAGTAAAATATAACCAAATTAAGGTACCTAATTTTATGGGTTACATTTTGGTTAAATAAATCACTAAATATGTAACTAATTTTTATGGATGAGACTACAAAATGACGTTTAGTAAAGTATAATGTTTGCAAGGATTTACATATCTTTACTCTGATTTAAGTACGAAATATATTTAATTATTTATCTTCTCTAACACACTTGTCAAAGATAAAAACTGTTATAATTTTAGTAACGTAACACTTTAACATTGAGAGCGATGTCTTTTCTAAATAAGTATGAATACAATAATGTTTTTGAAAGTTGTAATAATTAAATTAGAGATTGTTTTCTAATATCGATTTTTGGAAACAATTAAGTCAAGCGAAGTGCAACAATGCAACAATCTACATAAAAACTGCTACTTAGTCAGCACAATACCTTTTCCTTGAATTGATTAGTTTCTATTATTCAAATAGTAACTGATAAGTCATTGGGATGGAGGTTTCATTCATTATAGACGTTTCTTCGTTAAATGAAACCCAAACGTTCCAGTATTATCTGCGATTTTAAAAGGTTCTAACTAGGCGTGTTCTTGAATTGTTTTTCATTAACAATGCTCGTTAACAATGAGACCTGAAACGGTATTTCAAAACCTTTTCTAAGTGCTCAATTACGAGATTACTAATGGTAACTAACGTTACTAAATCAATCATGGTATCAGATGGAGTAATCTGTTATAGGCTCACAGTGTAGGAAATGTGCATTATTGAGAATCATTACCCGACAGTGAGTTCCCCCGGGGAAACGAGTGATTTAATGGTAAGGGCTTGGTGCAGTGATTGCCCTTTCCGTAGCAAAAGTAAACGTTTCACGCTTATTCAACCAGCGCCCTCGGGAAGATGTCTCTAATTTAATAAATCGTTAAAAAAATTTATTCCGTTAGATATTCTGTCACGTATCTCAATAATTTTGCAACTTTCCATTTCACGTTGTTCACTTTAAAAAACAACAATCAATCTCGTGTATTCCAATAGCTTCAGTTATCTATTTTCTTCACGGTAAAGGATCCAAAGTCAAATATGTTTTATATTTAAGTTTATGCCACCAAATAAACAAAAGAAATAAAATGAAAAGTATTCTATTAAATTAATTGTTGCTGTCGACGACAGGTCAAGTTTTTATTAATTGGTAATACTAATTATTAATTGGTTTTTATTAATAATATAAATACTAATACAAGTCATTGTTAGCGCTCCGAGGTAAGGTAAAGCGAATTCTTCTCTTCTGGACTAATTTTTACACAACTTCAAGAAGAACTTCAAATTACCTTATTTATTACAGTTTATTATATTTTCTTTGTCAATCTCATAGCGCATTACTTATACCTTGCTTTTTTATGCTTAACAACTTTTATTGCAAATGCAAAGGACCTTTTATTTTAAACTTTTATTATAAATGCGCCCTAGTTAGAGATTATTTTCCGGATATTGCAGTTCTGTGAGAGTTGCCCAGTGGTTATTTCAATACCTTCTTTCATGTTATCGTTTAATGTAGGAGAATATATTACGGTTAGTCATATTTCCAGTCCCATAAAGTTGATTGCCCATTCCTAACTTGGCAAACTTAGTAAGTAAATTCAGAAATTACCATGGCCAATGTCTAACTAGATGAGGTAAAAAATTCCCTCCTAATATCTTGTTCCATTTACTCTTATAAATCGGCTACTTATTGGCTATTCGCTATTCGTGTCTTATCTAAGTTTTCTTGCTTGTTTTGAAATCCACAGTTCCCCATTCCTCAATGTTCAGGTAATTTCCCCGTTTATAAATAGAGATGGTCCCTATCTTGTAAGAAACCCAGTCCTCTCAATCGTAGTGTCAGTCAGACCGTTCTTAATAATTATTCAGGAATAATAATCTCAGTCAAGCAATAAATTCCTTTCTTTCAAGAGTCTTGCCTATATAGTAAAGGCAGCATATACTTGTACATTGGTTTGCAGTGCTTCTAATATTCCTTAACTTTGATTATGACAATGCAACATTTTTTAAATTCTTTGATAGAAGTGGAAAATAAGTTCTCGTGGAAGCAATATTGAATGACTGTGACACATAGCAATCAAAAGTATACAAATTGCAACCCATATATAAGAAGATAATAGGACCGTGGCAATGATGAAAGCTCGGGGTCAGCTAAAGATGATAACTTATCACCTGATGCTCGTTATCTTCCGCTCTCATATTGCAGTCATTGTTTATTAGTCGTTATCACCGTCATTACAGCAACCAATACAATACTGTGTCGGTATTGTCTGACGTCACGTGGTATTAGTTAAACTGTAACACATTGTGTTTATGGAGATTCACTGATGTTGAGATTCATATTGTTCTACAGATTGAAGATGGGAAAAGGTGAATGTTCTTTTGGAAAAAGTGCACTTTTAAGGTAATTGTGAGAAATTCCTACCTGGCCCATACCCTTATATATAAAATAACAGTATATTTTAGTTGTTTTTGAACATACCCCTAAACAAATTTACCTTTACATTTTTATTTTTTGTTTTCTCTTTTAAATGAAAAGTCGGTCAATTAAAATTGCAGTTTACCAAAATATTCATTTATACAGAACGCAAGCGTGATAAGTGGTTAACAGTGATGAGTTATTATACAACATCATAAAAAAGGAAAATAATTTTTGGGGACCTGTAAGGCTCCTTAGCCTTTCATAACACTAGATTCCGATGACTAAACAGGATGTGCTGTAGTTATATATTACTGGAATTGAAAGGAAATGCTTTTAATTTTCGGTTCTTCTATAGCTCATTGGATTCCAGAAATTAATTTCCAATTTTTTTGGAACTAACGCAAGAGATGATCAGCATTGGGAATGATTATGATCCATCATAACTAGCTTGGTTCTTCTTGCCTTTGACGAAAGTCTTCTACTCTTTGTATTTCCAGATATGTGCCCTTTCCAGTTGTGAATGGCAATAAATATTGTAAGTACTGTAACTATGTAAGTGTATTTTAAATATCAGTGTAACGGACTCGCCACAAGAGCTATCACTGAAATTAGTACAATAAACAATATTAGTGACACACATTACATGTCACCGGAATTTCATGTGCGAAGTAAACGAATACACAGTTATGTGTGGTATTAGTATGGGATGACGCTCCTGTTGTGGTGGTCATGAAGGTTTATCTTGGAGCAGCTGCACACGACACAGTACAGATATTACGGGGAAGTTCTTCACATTATTATGTACTTCAGAGATGATAGTCTACATTTATATGTTTATCAACTTTAGAACGGGTGTTTTTCAACTGGGTTATTTGTCAATATTTGTTCCTATTTGAATATTATAACTATCGCTATTCAGTATGCCTACCAGCGGTGTTAATTATAACAATATGTGGAATAGGACAAGTGTCTCCAGTGTGTGAACAGCTTTTATAGTGGTTTTTGTTATCCACATATTTTACATTTAACACTAGGAGCAATAGCTTTATCTGTTTAACTCAATATGCCTTTAAGACTTACTATTTAAGTGATTACTTTTTATGTTATAAACTAAAGTAAATTTTAACGACGCCAACTATTTGCTTACTAGCGTCTAGGATCATCTATTGGTACGTCTAGGATCTTGATCATGTATTTCTTTGATCATCATTCGTTTTTATACAAACAATCACGTTTATATAAAATTCTAGGATAACATTTGGTTTTTTTTACTTCGTTCTTGACCGTGAGCATATTATTAATAGGCTATTTTCAAAGTTTATTATATTTGTGTTTAGGCGTATGGCAATGAAACGTTCAAAAACCTTATCCAATCGCTTTTATAATTGCCACGATAAAAAATGGTTCTCTGTGTAGATATTTTAATGTAATAGCTTAGTTCTTTTACATGCATAGATCCAGCTAGATCATAGATCCAGCTAACTATTCCTTTCATGATTACTGCTTCTTTCCGTAATTTCTTTGGAATGAAAGTATATTTTTATAGCAAAATTAATTGCGCTTTCAAAATAAATGTAACCGTGATTGTAATATTGTAATGTGTTTATATAATGTGCTAGAGGTGTTACAGATCAAAGAAATTGTTATCTGTAAAGAAATCTGCGACTTTTCGTACTTGGAGAATTGAACAAAACAATGTGCGAGTTTTAGGGTATACGAGTATGCCACCCTTGGAGTGTGGCTGCGCTGCGCTGTTTACATGATCACATTAGTTGGCTCCAGTAAAGTTGGTTGATTAGGCGCCTATTGTGAGTCACATTGGTTACTAGAACGTACAGTAGAGGTTTATTCACCACCTGAAAGCCTCTTAACTAGGTACCAAATTTGCAAGCAGGGGTTATAACAACTCACATTTTCTCATTCTTAATATAGTAATGTTATATTTGGAATAGAGCACAGTATGTATATAGTTATATGTATACACACATTTTTAATCGTATCATCTATAAACCCAAACCTAATAAAATTGCTGGGATACTTATTCCAAAATAAAAGCTATATTATTTACTATGGTTTATTTTCACCTCTTTACTCAATCACATTATAATGAACTGTTATAGTATATTATGTTGATTCCATTCAATTTTCGTCTCTCACAATAAAAAAATTACTATCACAATAAAAGATAAGATTTCCTTCACTATGAGCAGTAATATTCTAATTGATTTGGTTAAATTAACCTGCATCGTGTTTCCTGTTTAAAGTGCGACTCTATAGAAAAACCTCTTCGGAAGAAAAGCTATGTGGAAAAATAATTAAAATTAAAATGCAAGGAACCTCAGATTGTAGTATATATTTTACTGTAAATAATTTTAAATAAGTTTATGTACTATTTTTTGTATATAGCAATCATAACGCTATATATATTTATATGTCATAACGCTGTATGTATTTTGTTTGTTTTGCCATACCCGGCAAAACAAACTAACATTAATTTCTGTAAAGGATAGCGTCTCTAGCCTACGCACAGGCTGCTTGCCCATGTAGGCTAATTTCCAACAAATATATTTTTAGAAATTACAATGTTTAAAATTTCATTGTTAACAAAAATTTATTTGCAAACCCATTTGTAATCTCTGTACCTATATGAAGATTGTGGAAATAAATTTATATTTCATTTCATTTCATCGTAGTAAGAAAAAAAATCAAATAAACAACCTAACCGATCTTATCGATTTTGTAATTTTGTTTTGCACATAGCAAACACTGTATACATAAAAAACTTAAACTTGTTGAACTAAACATGAGGATACATTTATAATTATGTTTGAATTGCTTTTCAATGCCTTCTATGAAAAATGTATCAACCCACTATCTACATGTTAGGTAAAAGGATGAGTGAGTCACTCTGAAACACATTAATAACATGGAAAATGTGTGAAATGTAAGTTGGTATTTGCAGTTAAATCGACGTCAGCAAAATTTATTTCATCACGAGGTGTCCTAAACTCTTTTGTTACTTGAGATTTTGTTCCATGTTAATGACATTTCACGGCGAGATTTGTTCAAAAAGAGAAAACAAATCAAAGATATTTATTGTATTAATCAAGTATATAACAATCTCATCTGGAACTTCTAAATTCCTTATGTCATCTTTCACGATAATGACAGATCTGCCGGCTAGTATATTAAAATTGTTTTTAATACAATAGTTGGCATGTGTAAACTAATTGTGTGTGATGTTACAAGGTGTAATTCGATTAAAAGCCACAGCTGTATGAAAAACAGTAAGACAAATGAAAATACTTACTTTGCTTGACTTAATGCACTTTCCCTGCAATTTGTGTTGGGTGCTGAACTCTTATTGTTATTACCTAATGTAAATCAGCAAATATTTGAAGATATCTATTGTTTAGGAGACTATAAATGGATTATGAAATAATTACAATAATACTAATCTAAGTACAAAATTCCTTTAAAAGCATAATGTTTGTTTCTTTTTCTGCATGCATTCATACATTTCATTTTGATGGTTACAAATAAATGTGGATAATTTACGAAAATTAAATAACGAAAATAACAAACAAAATGCAAAAGAACTTTTCAATAATAATTAATTACATTTTTCTATATCATTTTGCTAGTAAAAACTCAATAAACTTTAAACGATTTTTATGAAAATTATTGAATTCTAATTTAACCATTTCTTTCTGGAAATTCAAGAAATGTTTATTAAGTTATTCGTTTTAATCAGTTGTACTAATTTCAACTTTTAATAGCTTTTTTAAAGTACTCAATCTTTTTTTGTTACAATGTATAATATAAATATTCATTTACATTGCAAAATAATTCAAACAGGAGTAACACATGTATTAGAAAACGTAAAGTGAATGTTGAGGTTAACTGCCAGTGGACAGAGATAGCTCGTGTTGTTCATCAGCAACTGTTTAGGTTGCTAGGCAACTAACAATCATCTCTGTCGGGTTTCGTTATTTTTCATCAAACGTAATAATCTTGTGATTAGGATAACATTGATTCTACGTCATATAATGTAATTATGAATCAAGTATATCTCATTCAACTAGATGATTTATAAGAAATTTCTTTTTGTCATAAACCACTTTCAAAACATATGTTATTTCATTTTATTTTGATAAAAAAATAAATATAAAACTGTATCTTTGACTCACTTGACTAAGAGTATTACTCTTGACATATCAATATATTCCCAACCTTTATTAACGATAATATTGCAATCCATCCCTTAATATCAAAGTAGAAAAAATGAAAATGTGCATAGAATATGGTACTGGTATTGCAATAGTGTTTATATATATATATATATATATATATATATATATATATATATATATATATAGATTTATCATAAGTGCACCCTAGAAACTGATTCACTCTCCTTCACTAGATCTCTACACCACAGAACACTCAGACATTGATTGATACCGAAATATTTCCGGAGACGATGAGATCTTTTAATGACTATACTTCCCTTCACGAGTTCTCTGCTGTTCATTTAAAAAAGGATTTGATTTAATGTACCTCTACTATAGCAAAAATTTGAATACTTTTAAATTAGTATTACTACCTCAATAAAGTATTATATTCATATTGGATTATTAACTGTTTAAAATAGAATACATTTATGGGTATTAAGTTTTCTTGACGAACATTTTCTTTCAGTCTTTAAATATGTTAAAAGTTATAAATATTATTATTATTACATTTAAATTTGGAGTATTCCAATTACAAATGTACTTGTGTGAGTGGCCATTGGTTTTATAAACATTCATGTTTGTTTACCCTAGGCCAAATGTTTCGTTGCCCTGTGTATAGAAGTAGTGTAATTAGGGATGGATATACTGCTGAGATTTTGTCATGATTTTTCCAGTAACATAAACAAAGTGGGTCACGGAAACCCAGGGTTTTAGTGTACTTAACCGGCTTCGGTGGACTGAAGTATTGCCGACTATTTTTTCAGATATGGTTCTAAAAGAGTTTAACCATCAGTAGCTAATAAAGGTTTCCCTTACATGGTGCCCCTGTATTACAAATATGTTGTTTTTGACGCCAAGAGAGAGAGAGAGAACTATTGTTTTCCTGTAAATCAGATGTTTATTTTATTTAGTAACGTTTAACTAAGATGTACTCAATTGTTTTTCTGGAAATTAAAATTTTAGATTGATGGATTTAATGTATCACTAGTGTCTACTTGTACGTAGTTTAACCTTGCAGACCTGATATAATTTCCCAACCGTCACATAGTACTGTAAACATTCAGCTATGTAGCACTTTAAAAGTGAACGTTCTAATCTGGTCATTCCAAGATTGTATTCAAATTCAACTGCGATAATCTGCAAGAAAGGGTTTTTCAGTAATGAAAGAATTTAACAATCCGCTGTTTATGCTTAAAATACCGAGTTTTGTGCCTCGGTAAAACCAAAATTATAGTGAACACTCATATATGTCAACTTGAAAGAGAAAGCTTTGTACCTAATGCCAAGCTTGCAGTAAACACAATATTCTTTGTAATGGCCAGATTATAGTGAACATAATCTATGTTGATATAACAGAAAGAGATTTGAGTTTCAGTAATTCTGAAATTATAGTAAACATTCACTTGCTTAGACATAACAGACAGAGCTTTGCATTTCGATAATTCTAAAATTATAGTGAACATTCACCTGTGCTGACATAAAGGACATAGCTTTGCTTTTCGGTAATTCTAACATAATTCTAACATCATAGTGAACATTACCATTGTTGACATGAGAGACGTGGCTTTTCGTTTCGTTATTGCCGATATTATAGTAAACCTTTACCTGTGTTGACATGAAAAAAGAGATTTGTGAATCGGTAGCTGAGATCGTAGTGACAATTCACGTTTGTTGACATAAAAGACATGGCTTTGCGTTTTGTAATGCTGAGATTATAGTGAACATTCGGATATGTTGACACAATAGACAGAGCTTTGTGCTTTAGTGATGCATAGGTATAGCTGATGCCGCTTACTCCAGTAACCCTAAGGACAGACCCTCTACTCTAGTTCATTACACTCGGAGGTATACGCGTGCGTTGACCCACAACGGAGAGCTCTGTGAAACAGTAACGAAGTTTAGGGGATTTAGCATGGCCGGCTGAGGCTAGCTTTGTTGCTGTAACAAACAAGGTGTGTTGGACCATGTGGCAGAGGTTAGTTTCAGAGCAACCCAGGGATTGTGAGGATTCAGTAAGATGTACAGTTGAGGTGAGTCTAAATACTTAAGTCGCTGCTTTAAATATTTCAATGTTAATTTAGGTATATTCCATGTACCCGTTGAATCTTTTGACTATCTATCTATTCTATCTGTATAAAATAATTATAATAATTTATTCTGTTAATATTATAAACGGAAGTTCGTGACGAATTGCATGTTTGTTAACAACTAATCACAATAAACGTAGTAGACAAAATATACGATAAATCTTTTCTTAGATATACGATATATTTTTGTTACAAAAAAAAACGCCCAAAACACTTTCAAGAGTAATTTGAAACAAATTTTTAAAAAATATACAGTAAATAACGTACAGCGCAGTGTCCCTGAATTTTATATTTTAATGAAAATATCAGTTGTCGCAATTTGATACAAATAGTAATGACAAGTAGTATTATCTAATTTTTACTATATACAAAAGCAATGGAAAATTCAAATCAAGTGGTTTGTTCTATACTTTTAATTAATGATTACAATTGCGAATATTTACATATAAGGATTAGAAAATGGTTTTATTCATCTTTAGGCCGGCATATTTACAGTAGGGAGAGGAACCATAACAGGAGGCATCAGGCATAACAAGATTAAAAAATCTATTCGCTCCGTTACTACGATTTAATGAAACAAGGACAGTGAATCCGTGATCATAGTAAATCGAATCCAAAAGCAATGCACAAGACTCGTAGTACAGTTTTTCTATGACAGAGACTCGTCAAGGTCACATCCGTTTTTCACTGATTATATATAGAAATATTTATATAAATTTTAGACAACGAAGCAATTACGATAAAATGGTGAACAAGTATTGTTAATCGAGAGCATGTAATGTACTGTATCAAGTTTACAGATACTGTATTCTTCATAATACAGAGGATTCAGAAAAAGGCAGCAAGCCACGTTTACTGAAAAATGAGCACACATTTACTTTTAGGGAATTAAACTAATCGCTATTATTTTTTGTATACCGGAACAGCTTGTGTAACTAGTTTGTTAATGTGTATGTCCACGCAGGTTTGCCCACTCATTATCTGAGAGCTGTTTGACGTACAGTGAAGAGGTTTAGGACCAATGTAGGACCAATGTAGGTCTATTAAAGAGTAACGAAATGCCGAAAGGTAGGATTTATTACTACATCCCTTACACTCAAACTGGAATAGAAACGCCGGGCATAATATAAGCTACTTTTACAGTTCTTCCTAAAGATTACAATACCCAAACTATTATTAAGAGTTGGTATAATGTAGATAATCATTGGTTTGATATTGTTCACCAAAGATCTAAGAAACCACTATCTGCACCTGCGTCTCAAAATAAATAAAATCATTTTGAAAATTGTTTTCAACCTGACAGGTGAAAGAACTACATAATTTAGAACCAATTCCTGAACGTAGTTTAAATCTAATACTGAGTGAATTATTTAATTTTTAAATTAGTTAAACAGACGGCCTAATATAAAAAGAATCTCATTCCCCATTAAAAATTTGTATTATAGTTTTGAAAATAACAAACATTCACAAACTTACAAAACTTAACCAAATATCAAACTGATTAAAATTAATATAATTACAAAACTATAAGAGTTATGTCTACCTCTTACAGATCTACAAATTAGGTATGCTTCTGATATAAACACTCAAATAAGCCATCAAAAGAGGGACAAGATAGAGAAAAACCATTTTATTGTCAATGCAGTGCACTTTTCTGCGCCGCGGTGAACGAGAAATCCGCTTACGCGCCGTGATAAGCTTATCAATGGCAGGATTTGCTGTCATACAATTCCGCTGATCCTGCACGGATCTATTGAAGCCTTAATGGAAGAACAACCGCTTAATTGGTACTACAGCAGATATTTGGTTGTTATGCAATCTCGGATAATTGGTATTATATCAGACAATGCTCTGAGTAATTAGATGTCCTTTGTATGCAGTAATAATCGAATGCCATCTACGTTCCAAAATTTATGAGGCCGAGGTTTACATTAAAATTATTGCTATAGAATGATATTTAAAATGCTTTTCAAATTCAAATACTATAGAAGAAACGTTCATTCTGGGATAATCTAAGGTTTCTAATATTTTATTGTATACTTAGTGGTGTACTTAAATTGTTTATTGTATTTTTACGATTGTGTCACTCTGCACTAAATAATTATAAAACAGTTTTAAAACTACTATCACATATGTTCATGTACACTTTTGAAATACGTTTTTATATGTTTTAAAATCCGACATAGGAAAACTTTTAGTCGATTAGTGTTCCAAGGGCACTTTTACTGGCGCCTATATTTTATTTATATTTTAATAGTGTTAATGCATGCGAAATTTTTGAATTTGAAATTAAAACTCCTAAATTATAAAAACTATTGCTTTTATTAATCATCAAGCACGATAAATTTATAACCACCATTACTTTTGACCGTTTTAAAAACCTCAGTTTTCTTAAATATGTCTACTACTTTATAGTTAAAATAATAAAACACACAAAAATGTCTCTAGATGAGTTCGTTTTCAGTATATAATTGAATTAAAGGAAGGTATAGTTATATCTATCTATTTCTAAGTGCAGTCCATCTAAAGGTAGCCTTCGTAACGTTCAGCTAATTACAAGGGTTGTTAAATGAGTATTTATTACTAACGGGCTTTAGTTTACCACACTGCTTATTTAGAACAATAATTATAATGCTTCATGATTTCCACATATTATAATTACTTGGTTCCTATTCATCGTGTATTAGTTATTTGAACAACAAATTTCGGCAAGACTAGATGTAACCTTAAACTAGAGCGAGGTTAATGACAGAAGAACAGACAGCATATGCTTAATTGTATAAAATGTCTTTATTTGGTCCGTTGATTAAAAAAAAAAACAATATTTCGCCAGTTGTGTTTTATTTCGGATAATAGGGTAAGAGGATTTCGGGCATTTCCATCGTTATATGTTACAAAACGTATACCCTGTCGTTTTATAGATTATGTAACATATTACATGGCAAATGTCCGAAATCCTATTATCTTTTCAAACCTTCCCATCGTCAGTAACAGCTTTAAAAATGGGTTTTATTCACGAACATTTTCATTTAAAACGTATTATTAATGTATATTCGTACAAAAAAGTGTTATGGTATATTTTTAGTTATTAGTATTTTCTATAAGTAGTTTATGTCAACTTCAAATTTTGAAATTAAAGTTGATTTAGTTACTCTTATAACTTCTTAACACACGCATATTTAATTCCAGTAAAACTAACAATAGAAAATAGTTATTGCGATTTTCATAAAGTTTTGGGAACGTTAAATTTATTTCGATCGTTTAGAGTCGCATTTTACAAATTTAGTTTTTATCAAACTACCTACATAAATAAGTACTACTATTTAATTTGACCGAACATCCGATACTTTTACCCTCCTTAAGTCTAATTACCTTGGTTTACGCAGAGTTACAGTAATCAGTGTTATACTCAGGCTGTGTATTTTTACCTTGTAGTTCTTCTACGTGCAGGAAACGTAACAAATTTCATTGAACACAAGAGACAATGTTCAATGATTACATACATTTTCCCAGATCCTTCATCTTCAGTTACTCTTTCTCACAGAAAACACACATTTCTTGTACACGCTGAACAGCTTCCATTTCTATACCTTGTTTGTTGTTACCATACAATTACAAAGTTTTACATACAGTAGTTGACAAGGAACATCACAATATAGAACCCACAATCGTTACATTCGGTTTCCTTCTATAAATACAATGTTTTATGGATTTAAAATCAGTTGATGAATATCTTTGTACCAATAGCAGTGGTAAGTAAAGCCTAAATGACTTTATAATTCTTGTTTCAATAGTATTTATGCTCTTAGTTACTAGCTTCAACAACTTGTTCTCTTAAATATCTGTTGAAATTCTTGAGCCTCGTTGTAAAACCCGTACAATACAACAATATAATGTATTTAATTGTATTCCATCAATGCAAGATCAGTCACAACGCTTAACATATAGGACCCCCCCCCCCCACACACACACACACACACACACACACACACACACACACACACTTTTCAATGATAAAAAAATCCAAAAGGGGAGTACGGGGAGTAACTTTAAATTTTCAAATTGCAAATCGTATCATGAGACATGCCATGTTAAAGGTCTATTCAACAGAAACAAAATGGTACTAAGAAATCACCTCTACATGCCAATGTCTTGCGCATTTCAACACAATGAATGCGTGATATTTTTTGTAAGACTTTAAGGTGCCGTTATTTACGTAGTAACAATATTTCTGGTGTGCATAGTTTTGGTTCTTTGGTTCTTGCATGGTTAGGTGCTAGTGTCTTTTTCTAGGTGCAATTTAATGTAGGGAGTTATTTGGCCATACCTTTTGCCAAGATCGTCGTAGTGACGTCACAAGATATGGGTTGCAATAAAAAAATTTTAAGTTACCCATCCCCGTAACCCTTTTTAAAATGGGGAATTTTTGTTATCATTCATAAAATCTAAACAAGTACAACCTTCACCATACTTATAAAAATACTTTTTTGGAATACTCTTCAAAAAGGGTCTTACAAAAAAGAACATTTCGTTGCCCTTTAGAGTTACGGGGGGGGTAACTTTAAAATTTTGAATTTTAACCCATATCTTGTGACATCAAATATATATATATATATATATATATATATATATATATATATATATATATATATATATATATATATATTATTGTATCCTGTGAGGAAACTATTTTCCAGTGTATGCATTATTGAGACGAAAACGGAAGTGATTCATTGTCCACGCAGACTCCGTTGGAATCAACATAAAAATAACCATTGTTAATTATATCACCAAAAAGGAATGTCACGAGATAAATAATGGAAAATTACATCTTGATTAATATAAAAGGTTTGCTTACGGCCCTAAGAATAAAAGGGTTTATAATATGTAATAGTCATGGATTTATATTTAAAGACTAATACATTCTTGTAAGGAAGAAACAAGTAAAGCGTATGATACAATCGTGTATAAGACCACTGCATTTAAGAATTCCATGAATCATCGATATCGGTCTTGTGAGCGTGGGCTGTCGCTTCGGAGCAGCCCATTAACTGGTTGTTACTTTCTGATCATCCCACTATTGATTACTTCTTTCTTAACCCACTTTCTTTTCAGGCTTACTTAATCTGTCAGAAACTTAATTACAGGTCAATAATCATTATAAATTTAGACTGGTGGTACATCAAAAGTCTAGGAATTAAGAAGTTAATGAAGCGATCATAAAAAAGTTAATATGTGGCATCTATGATTTTTATTCACCTTGTATAAAATCATTATATTCATGAGTTTATCTAATCGTTAGTTTTTATCTTAGGTTAATTATTTATGTTAAAGTTTACTAATAGTTTATATTCTACTGCGGATTTTCTCTGTATTATCCATATAAGTTTTTATACCTTTTGGGTATTATGTATTTACGAGTACTTCCAGTTTATTCCAGAAAAGAGTTTGGATAAAGTATTTAGTAAATTGACTCTAGGAAGAAAGGCAAATATAACATAGACAATTTAATTTTTACTTCATCAGTTGTTTAACATTTAGGTGTTAAATTTTTCCACAAGTGGAATATATAGTACTACAGAATACCTAGTTCAAATATCGTAGATTAGCACAACTGGAACAAAGATATAAGAACGTATACCGACAAATTGTATTTATTCAATATTACTCTATCCACTTTTGGTAGCAATGTGTTGTGTTGCTTAAGCCTGACACTTTGACAGGTTAATCCGTTCCCACTCCTGAGCACACAGGTAAACAGGTGTTTAAATCTTTGTGTTTATTATTACATAAAATATCTTTTCTGGATAAAAACAGTTTTTATAATACAATTTGTAATTTAGCGAATGTAACAACTTAGTTAAAACAAGAGTACTTGTGATGTTAAAAAGTAAAATGTTTAGGATTTTTTAAATGTTAGTATAAAATCGTGGGCCAATGATATTTACTAGCTTACCAGTTAAATAAAATTGATCCAGCTTAAGTATATAATGAAAATCTGTGTGTTGATAACACAGTAGTGTTTGATAGCGGTACAACATACATACAACATTTCAAGTCAATAACTCATGTATTTCTTGAGATGTCCTACATACAGACAGAAAGACATTCCCATGGTATATTTAACGGGCATTGCGCTGACTGTGCTAGGTGATGTTATTCTCGTGGATAGTTAGGTAACATGTGTTACTATATCACGAACACGTGATTTAGTAACACATTATAAAAATGTCATATGATTGTTTGTTTCTTGGTGTTTACCGATTTATTTATTCTCGTTGACATGATACTTATAAAATCTATGTAAAAATAGTCGCAAACGGTCAACTAGATCTCATAAAGAAAACTATATAGTGTAGAAATTACGCCACATGCACAATTGTAAGTCTATAGATCAGTTTGATCATGTAGACAGACAGACAGACAGATACAGAAATGAAGCTGTTCGGCCTCTCAAGTGACAGGCCAGCCAGTAAATGTATATTTATTAATATAATGTAATGCACAAAAGTAACGCTATTAGTTTCACATTGTTGCAAAATAAGGTCTAAACACTGTCTGATATTTATTTCGTGGTGAGTGCTCTTGTACTGTGGTAAACTACAAAGGTGTTCTATAGCTCATAAAGTACTTTGTCACAACTGCCCTTGAAGTGAAGAATGTACACTTTACCTTCATGTAGTCATGCTATCATACCTAGTCTTAAGCTATTTCTTTTAATAATATACGAGTTGTCAATGTTTGTGTTTGGTCATATAGAAATAACCGTCAACTCTCGTAAATAAAACTAAAACTTGTAAAAATAAATAATTATGTATTTACAATCCCTAGATCAAAAGTTAATTAAATTTGGTTGCTTTATTTAACTAACAATAGTGTCTACTCTCCGAGGTTTATCTAAAATTTAAATTAAAGCAAGATAAACTAAATTGATAGTATTACAATCATATTAAATCCAAGAAGTGCATACATAGATACAGAGTTCTTCGATGATGTGTTAGTTTTTATTGATAGCTTGAGTTTTTATTGGTTTTGAATTGTTGTTTATGCTTAACCTTATATCTAAAGAAGATAAGACATTCCGATCCTCGAAACTTAGTATTATATTTTTGTAACATAAATGTATAACGATGGCAAACACTTATCCTTTCAAATCATTCATCGTCAGTACGAAACTTTAAACACATAAGTTAGATACACACTGAAATTAAATCTTATGTAATACATTTCAAATAGCTATAAAAGATTATGCGTTACTTGGTATAGTTTAAATATAAAATATTCGAATTTTATAGAAAGATACTGTTACTTAATAAATACATTTGAGGACCTGCCACTATTTCTTATAACAGAACCGGAATGTTTCCCATCTTCTGCAATCGAAAGGACAGGCCTTCCTTGCAAAAGGCTCCAAAGACTTGGTGCGTTCTGAGCCACGAATTTCTATGAGATGTAAGCGGTCCAAGCATTCAATTGCGAAGAAATAAATAAATTAGAAACAGATCTTCGAATATAATATAGTTTTTGCCTATCGAACAAAGGTCGTAAACAGAGACTTCCCAATATGAACAGTCGACGTGCAGCTTAATAAATAGACTTAACAAACATTGATGGAGTTTATACAATTTTTACAATATTGTGATTCGAAGCACATAATAGAAGAAGTATATGATGGTTCATACTAAATTCTGGTTTACTTAAAACTTATAATAGTTGACAACAAGTATATTCATATTTTCAGCAAATGTTATCAACAATTATTTTACAGTTCTTTTACACAAAAGGATATAATCCCTCAGAATGTTTGTATTAGAATGCAAACAATGGTCTTCTTTAGCACGAATTACAGTACGAAGGTCTTCTGGGAAAATCAACTTTACTCCACCACTCGTTGGCCGCTCGAATACCAGTGAATACGACCAAACGACAAGGTCGCTCCCGGGGGACCATAATACTGTGGAACAAAGAAAATTTGACAACACAATAGTTATAAAATGCTCATTCATCATAATTCGACAGCTTTTGAAATCACCTGTGATTACAAATCAATATAGGACTTTAACAAGAAATGAAATAATTTATAAGTACATTTTTATTATTACTAACTTGTTTAATTTGCTGTAGTATTTTATTTTAATTATATATCAAAACCATACATAACGTTTCGTTAGGAAAATATTTAAGTATTAATATACTAAATCATAATAAACCATGTGTGTCTAGGTTAGCTTACAAAATAAATCCTTTACTTGGAAAATTACAAAAGAAATTATGTGAAATTGACAATTCATCAAAGTGTAATGGTTAACAAAGTGACACGTGTAATACCTGTCGAGACCTCATCACGTAAATACATGTTCTGTCATGCCGGCTCATGTTCCAGGTAGCTTTGACATGTTAATCATACAATTAACATATTGCCGAACTAATGCTGACTTGCTGGTTTGACGGCCTATCGGTCCTAACGATCTTATGGGTAAAAAAAGAATACTGCTGAACTATCATTTAAAAAATACCACATATATAATGTTGATTATGTTTTAAAAATAAAGTGTATTTATTTATTGTTTATAAAATAAAAACTATTCACCCAAAACTATTCTATTGACAGTCTTCTATCTAAACTATCTAGGATAGTGTACTTTATCGTTTTAGTTCATTAATATACAGCTTTCAAGCACTGATATTTTAACAGATTCAACTATTTCATATATTTTAACAATGGAGACCAATCTACCAACACAGTTTAAAGTTTGAACTCTCGGTTACACCGTACAATGCAGTTACCACAATCACTGCTCAACAAACTAAACTAAACAAACACCACAATCATCACGTAATCCGAGTGTCACGTACGCCCATGAACATGAGATTGTATCTATAAACTTGTCAATCCTGAAAGTTGTTGATTGTGTCTACGTAGACTGGGGCAGACGAAGCTTTTAGTACGTTATGTGGAATAAACTCACTGTGTCTATACGTTTATTTGGTATTTAATTTTTTAAACTACTTCTCCAAATTCTATTGTTTATGCCTAAAATATATTTATGCGTACTAAATCAGGTTTAATTAATCAGAGAATAGCTTATAATTAGTGTTTTTCGTATTTTGAGATTTATAATCGGCGGTTGGGTATAAATATTTCTATAAACTGAACCTGTTTCATTATTTATATATTGATAACATGTATGGAATTTCTATTTTTTGCTGACTTGTTCATGCGGTTGGCTATATTATGAGTTATATTTTATGTTGTGTTTACTTATTATTAAATAAATCAATTGTTTAAAAGGTGCCATGTGTTATATTGTATCGTTAAACGTAATTTTGTTGCTAATCAATGAAACAAATATTTTGTCTTATACGTATTTTTCACCAATGATTCTAATCGTTGTAATATCGTTCAAACAAAGATAAAAGTTTGCTTTAGGTAAAATAAAATATATTAATAAAATTTTAAAGTAGTTGTTTAACCAAGCACTAAATGTTCTACTTCTATAAAATACAATACTTCGATTTTAAATTTGTTACCTCTATATGTTTTATTCGTAACACTATTATAATTTTGAGCGCTTTTATACGAGCGTTGTAAAAATGTTTCACTCTGTTGCGATCTTGTGCCGCATTGCAGCCACGTAATAGCTCTTGCCCCTTGTAACCAACCGGCTTACTTACTATAAACCCACAATGAATCTTTTTTAAGCTTCAGTTATATTTTTGTACCCGTTTAAGTTGAATATCCCATATATATCTACATGAATTTTAAATATTATTCCTAATTAAACCAGAATTATAAGATTCCTTTGCATTCTATTGTTTCTCACAGGTATGTAAATCATGAAAGACGTATTTGAATCAGATATTATGAACTTTTGACATTTTATAAATAATTTTAAAGAAATATCACATATAGTTCTATATTATAAATATATATAATAAGGATAATGCTATAAAATAAGAATAATTCAGTTTGTTTACTCAAGAGAAAATCTATCTGTAGCAACACAAGACAATATGCTTGAATCACCTCTGGGTAAAGGTACACTCGATGAACTTATATTTTCTTCCAACAGCTGTGATTAATGATTTCAAATGAACTAAAAAAGGTCTTATCGTATGATCCTTACCATTATTATCAAAAAATATGATTGTTAGTATATTGTCTTAGAATCTAAACCTATTCATACAAAAATATAAAAGCACTCGCGGGACTGGTCGACAGAAGTAATTACTTCTTATAATGCCCTGTGAATATATATCTTGAAAAAGTACGTTCCCTCGTTATATAATGGTTATTTTTTATATTTTAAAATAATATGAGACACTCAATTTTTTAACATAAAAATTTATATATTTTTTTAATTATGTTTATAAATATTTTTTTTGCATTTCATATATTACTATGATCAATGACTTCCAAATATTAAAGTAATACATATTAATACATTTTAGTTACTATCATTTATATTACTTTTTATAATTTAGTTAGTATCATTTTCACTACAATCTTGTATTTCAGAAATAATTACTTCATTTTTATTGTCATTATATTCTAAAAATGAATATATTGGTTTATGATAACTGAAATAAAAATAACAACTATGGAATAAACTCTTGCTAAATAAATATCTTGCAAACATATCATCTATTTATGTTTCATATATCGTTATTCTTATGTTTTATTGTTAAATTTTCTTGAAATGTTTAAATTTATCATTTAAAAAGTCAATTAAAGTGTTTGAAATTTCTTCAGTAAAATTTGTATTGAAATCTGCATTTGCGTAATTTATTTTTAAAGTAATTCTAAGGTAAGGTCCATTATAATTGAGTAATGATTATAATTATAATCAGCAAAGAGGCTAATCTTCTTCCAGAATCAAATTACTCTATCTATGGCTTTGTTAGCTAGAAAATATTTAATCAAATTATTTTTAATCCTACATACACCCATAGTCCACAAAAAAGTAGTCACTTCAATAAGAAACGGCAAAAACCTCTCATTAGCATGGCTGAATATCCACTGAAGGGATCGGCGAAACTCACTGACATCAAAATGGCCGCGATAGTCGTGCCTCTAGCGGCTAAAGAGCGAACATGCGTGACGTAACGCGAAACGAAAGTTTTTTCCTATTTGATTTGAATATATAGGATATAGTAAAAAAAGCAAAAAGTATATTTGTTTTGACCTTGGTATTTCGTTCAAACAACGTTTCGTCAATTTCTCGAGGTTGAGCTCCTCTCACAATACCAGCACCTTGTTATACTAGGGTCCTGTTTTCTCATGAGGTATTCAGGTCTTCGTGATGCTCTTAATATTGATTTAAGCACAAGTCTTGACTTTTATAAGAACCGTTAATGAAATGACTGCACAGGCAGCAGTTAAGTGTTCATGAATATTATACTTAATGGTCTTAACTGTGCTCGAATGTGTTTTATCGATCGTTTACTGTTCAATAGTTGTAGACAGTTTACACCTACGAAGAGAAAAATATTATAAAGGCCGGATTATTAGATAAATCAAGCCTTAAATTAATCATCTTATAAAAATGTGGCTATTTAAATGAAAAACTACAAGTAGTTTGGATTTAAGTAGGTGGCCGTCTAAAACATTACAACATTAATCGTAATAACATTACAACCCACTTTTGTATTCTTTTGTGCATACTGCTCAATGTCCCATAACTCACTTTATGATTATGAACTTTTATTTGTTTTCTTATATAGTGCATAGTGCAATACACTTTAAAATTATAATTACTTCATTACAAATTAAATTAACAGTTAGGCCTTATAAACTTTTACATTAGACGTGTATGGCTCTTAATAATATAAAATAGCATATATCAACCTATTATTAAGGCCACATGTCAAAAGTATAATTATATAACACACCAGTACAGCAAAGTACGATTGGACTCATCACGCACAACGCAGAGTACCCGCATTACGGGAAGGACCATGCCGCTCGAACACTAATAATAAGCTGGACGTGGCTGAATTCACCCAGGTTATCTTATGAGGAGCGCAAGAAAATTATGTTGTGTTTTCTTAGGACAAGACGATTACAAAATTGCACATAGTCCTATAAGGACCTTGGCACTGCTTCCGGAGTGACAGGATATTCTGAATGGGTAAGGTTGGGGATAGGGGCCTCCTCCTGTCGAGATTCACGAGGAAAACATTTAGGGCACTAATCTCAAGTCATATCCCTCGGTTAAGGCAAAGCCAGCTTTGAACCAGCCTCTCCAGTCGAAGCAAGCAGGGGTTGGCATACCCTTTGACTCTTAGGGAACGAACCCTACCAACTTCAACAGTCTCCCGCAGTAGACTAGACCTATCGAATTACCCTTACGCCCCAGAATCTAAACATTTAGCGGTTAGTGGTGTCTCGCTTCTGGATATTAATAAGGTTGTCCAGATTTAGGTGACACATCGGCTTTTGCTGTACCTAAGTGTGGGGTCAACTGGAAGATATAAACCAGCCATAAGTGAACCCTCTTGGGAGCGTTACAAAATTGTGACCAAGAAGTTCGTCACCAACTCTCCTTCTTCTATCATTGAGGGTGCCAACATGGAGAGAATCGTGATCGTCATCTTTCCGAGACATCCGCTGCGCTGCCAGGTTGATTTAGAAAGTGTGGAAGATATATTCTCCATTACCATTGAAGTTTTGGAAGCCTCTGTACTCTCTCTGAAAAACAACAAAGTCCTTGCCAGACGTGATTCCAAGCGAAGCTCTTCAAAAGTGTTTTTTCTTTCTTCCGGGGTTATTATTGAGGAAGTACCATGCCTGCATCTTAGAAAGAATCATTACTTTATCTTGAAATGCAGCTAGGCTTGTGTTCATCAGCTAAGAGAAAGGCGATGCTGATCTGCCGTCGTCCTACAGGCGTCTCTACATGTTGGTCACTGCGGGTAAAATATTCAACCTATCTCGCCTGACTACTGCCGTACAGGCTGCTGCGGGACTTGTGCCTTCACCACAACGATTCACAGAGGGACGATCAACAATCGACGATATTACTGAAGTGCAACAGGCCGTAGTAAGATCTGAGAGCCAAAACCACTTCTCCCGTTGTGTGGTGCTTCTTCTTACGCTTGATGTCAAGAATGATTTTAACTTGGCGAGGTGGATTGATATGTTGGTTGCATTGAAAAATACCTTCCCTATCCTACCGTATCTATTGCTCCTTATCGGAAATTATCAGAGTTATAAACGGTTGGTCTACGGCACAAAAGACGGGATGCGGACGATTACTGCAGCGTCTCCGGTGCAGCGTAATGCTCAATAGTCGACCCGGATCTCTGGAGTGTCGCTTACAATAGTCTCTTGCGACCCGAGATGCCTGAGGAGACCGTTCTTATTGGGTACGCCGATGACTTAGATTGTTATATATCTTAGCAAGCTAATGGCTGAGTCGAGGACCTAGGTCAGAAGGCATTTTCTGATGTCTGCAGTCTAGTCTATCTATGCTACTATACGGGGCTGAAGTACACGTTAGCAAAAAGGTTCATCGGATGCGGTTGGGATTCGAGTGTATTCCGCCTCCCACATATTGTCCGAACCTGTCGTCCTGGTGATTGCTGGAGTCATCTCTGTCAAGCTCTTAGCAGAAGAAAGGAAAGCAATTTACCTAAAATAATGCGATATCGGCTAGGATGTGTCAGATCAGAAGAGCGCACGCGAACCACCAGTGGCAACATAGCTGGGAGGAAACAAGCCGGGGACGTTGTAATGCGAGGCTACTTGTTCACTTAGTACATTCTCTGTTGACATGCTGTGTGGGAAGATGATGGAGGGTAAGGGCAACTGGGATTGCGTTTAACAATTAGTCCAGGGTGGCCTCCGATTAAGGAAGACTGATCTATACTGAGGAGTGGACTAAATCAAATTGTCACGTAGGGCCTATCCTGAAATAATGTAAAGAGTAATACCAGATTAGATTTCGAATAAATAGAGAAGGTTTTTTAGTGATCAAAAACCACCCTATAGTGTGTTTGTTGCGGATGTTGTACCCGTGAGGTTTATCCCACAACTTATTGAAGCCCCACAGAACAGTGTGGTCACCTGTGTGCATAAAGCATTTTTCCGCCTATCCGAAAATAAAGAAGGATCAGACTGAACGTGGTCATGGATTTCTACTAATTAATACAGAATTGAATAATCTAACTCGATCGAACTGAGTCCTACAGTGTTACATTTATTTATTGACAGAGTGTTAGAAAAAAGCTTATCATTCGAGAGGATGAATATTTTCTCTGTCTCTCCGTCCTGTACAATACCTTGTGGACAATGAACTTATTTGAATTTTATATGAAACTTCATTTCTATTTAGGGAATATCGAATATCGTACATTCACTCCATTGGAGTTTGGTTATCGTTAGAAAACATATATACTTAGGTCTTATATAAAACCATGATGGTAAAGAGAAAATAGCAGAATAAATCCAATGTTTAAACAAAATTAATACAATAATACTACATTGATTTTAAAATGTGATATAGTAACAATTGCTGCCTAACTGTCATTAAGATATTGGAGAGACGTTAAACGCTGGGTAAACGCGTGATTGATTAATGTGTCAGAGATCGCCAGAAATGTGGCGAAGCCAGTTATCCCCTGGTAGTGTCCCTAATCAATTTGTCCTAAATGTATGGTACATTATAGTTATGCAATGATGATATGGGTGTTTGAATATTGCTAGCATAATCTTACAAATTGAATTGATAATCCTAAAGATCTAAACTTGTTTAATCTACCAAAATGGAGATGTGGAGACATATTGCGGTAATATCCACTTTATGAATTGGCTGTCACCTCGTGTAATACGTTTATGCTGCGTGGTTTATTGACAGCATATAACCACACGGACATCATTTGCGATCCTAGGAGAAACGCGTGGTTCACGCACCAAAATTGCTAAAGATGTGGCGAAGAGGAGACATATTGTGGTATTATCTATTAATGAATTGGTTGTCAACTCATGTGGTACTCTACATTCGCACTGTTACGAGCAAGCAATGCAGGTGTCAACCCTAGTACAAACACCTGGATATTGCGGTTAACGTATCAAACAAGGTCATGTCCATTCTAGCTATTTGGTGGATGCGCTCATTAGTTAATTGACTGCCTTAATAGTGTGTTTCAAGTATGGCATTGAAACCACATTTTTGTTATAAGAACGCGGTTGATAGTATCGTTAAAGTCCCATATATTAGTACAGATATTGGTGACTACCACCTATCAATGAATGTATCGTCGTTGTTGTCCATTTTTTGCACTGGTTTGTAATCTTTGAAAATGACAAATGATGAACACTAGAAAGGTTTAGTTTTAAAATTCACAGCATATCTCATAATTCATAAGCTATGATGTTGTGTAGTAGGCCTATTCATAATTTAATTGAACATTCAATTTATTACTATAAAATTTGTTCCTTCTATGTGTTGTGTATTACTGACGTATTTTAGAATATAGTAACAGAGTTAGTAGAAACAACTAACCACCAAATATAGTTTCTTGTCACTTTTTACCTTGTACAATGCATCAGATTTTTTGTTCCATACCGCCACAAACTAGTACTATGCAATTAAAATCTTGAAATTTTTCGGCTTCAGTGAGGAGAGCAAACTTCAGCGACTTCTCATTAACTCTATGCTGAGTGGTATTGTCTATTCTCCATCTGACAGCGCCGTAAGTCGTCTGACTTAGTCAACGTGTTAACAGATTCTCGGTCCTGATACAAAAAAGATTAAGTTAGTTTCTCCTTAAGTAACAAAAAGTTCCAACAACCGTCCACCTTTAACTTTAAGTTATTAACATTGATGAAGCCAGTGTTGAAATGTTAATGTAGTTTACATTTGGATATAAAGCTTTCATCTGTGAGTATATCCTGTGCTCACCAGAGATCACCAAAGAGAACAGCAAAGTTGAGCCAACTTATAGTGAATATCACAGGCCCGATTGCAACGTGGAGCGGCACTCTATAATAACAGTGTACAGTATGATTGTTCTACATAATTCTATTCGTTACAGAATACCTTATATTTTTATTATTGAAGAAAAATGTGGACTATTACATTTGGTTTACCATCTGATAATTATTGAGTTATAACTAGCGTAGTCAGATTTAATTTAATCACATATTCACATAAAACAAGTTGAAAGTCTTCAAAGGAAATATTTCATTCATATATTTGGGACTTAATCACAAGAATTATAACTATAAGATTGTTCTCTCATGCTAGTTTGAAAAGTACTGTTGTAATATTATATGCCGTTATTTAGTATATTTTAATGCTAAAAGAAGTAATTAGGTAGTTTTCTGCACATTATTTTGTATTCAGATTGCAATAATTAGTTAAATTTTTATTATATGCATGTAAACCGATACCATTTTAGTTCCGTGGAGATCCTATATAACTGCATGAAACCCTAAAGTAAACTTTTCAATGTGTTTATGATAACAAAAGAAGTTATATTAACATTATAATAAGAGCGCGACAATAAATGTATGATGAATACCTTTCAACTCGAACAACCCACCAAATGTGTATGTGTATGTCTGATGGCTTTGCTGAACCCAGATGAGGTGGACCAGCTGATGCTGCGACAATCAATATTCAAACCACGTCCTGATTGACACGTGTGGGAAGGTATTGTGCCGGACGTGTAACGCGCTAAATTGATTCTATCGATTTTGTTACGGTTCCTATAAAATAATAATTGGAGCATTGCAAATCCACTATATTTGAATCATGTTACTATTTACATTCATATTCTGAATGATTTTGGATATAATTATTTATGATTGAAACCTCGTGGAGTGGCAACCCAAATAGGGGGACTTTACCAGAGGACTCATTAACACAATAACCGTGGATCTGCCACTCGATTTACTATACGCAAACCTAACCTGCTTTTATGATTTATTATTTAAATAATAATTTAGATTACGGCATGTTCGCTAACTATACGGATATCCAAGAATATTCACACCGCTACCCGCCCTACGCCTCATGATAGCTGCACATCGATTCCCCGCTCCACATCCGCCTTTCCAGCTCGCCTATCGATGGCAGAAATATGCCTACCAGGATATGTACTGGGGTATTCCAGACAGTAGTGGGCTCCCACTCTTACTAGGGCCCAGCTTAGTTGTCAATTAATTACTGACGCGCCAATTTAACTTATATCGGGATTCGCTACATGATCATTAAGTAAAAATACTTGGTTCTCTGAACCTATATTAATTCACTCTTACTAATTTAAGACACAATGCCTTTTTAATCTTGTATACTACAATTATGGGTTTACGTTAAAATGCTGTTTCAAAAGTATATGTTCATCTATATGGGACGAATGGTAAAAAGATTGGCTATAGAAAAATCTAATCTCCATATAAATAAAATACGCTCTGGTAAAGAAGGGAAAGACATTGTTTACACATTTATTGGTTTTTAATTTAAATTTCCAATCACTACTTCTTTGTTTCCTCATAAATTCCTTTGTTTGGATTCACTTTACGTTAAGGTTCCATTTCATACCCATTAGTGTCACTGAACCTATTTATTGAAGGACATTATAATACCCTAATCCAAATTCAACACTATATTCAAATAGCTAAATATACAGCTAAAAGTACAAAAACGTAAAATTAGCCAAGGACACTTCAATTCACACAATTAATTGTTTGTTATCTAAGATCACTCATTTCACAGGATGGCTTACTTACAAATTCACACATATATATAGTATATCATGAATACAGCAAAACTCAATATGTTACTATCATCTGGGCAATCCATAGGTGTTCAGGAGTGACAATTTACAAACCGGAAATTTCAAGATATAATCTATATTGATCGATAATCTAGTTTACTGTTGAACATGTGTGGTGAAATGGGTGGAGTTGTGACAAGTTGTTGCAAACCTAAACATGAGGGAGTATTGTCTTGTACCCGCTTTACTGTGAGAGACTTAAGCAGAGCTAGCTTATCTTCTTCCAAGATGACATGACTGAGATTAAGAGCTCACTATTCCTCCTCATACTATATAATGACATGGGATTTCAACTGAAAGCATTTTGATCCCTACTAAATAACCTGTCGTTCTAGAAGGTTCTTTTAAGACTAAGTCTAATGACATGTTATCTCAGCTCTTTTTCTTAAGTAAACAGAAACCATCTCTTATCTCAGAGCCTCCTGGGAACATTCGTTTGTCCAACTAAGAAGTCTTCGATAGAAATCCTATTGATAGCACAAACTTCAAACGACTTTATAACATATATATCTAGTTTGAAGTTGACTTTTTGCCATATGTTATTTTACCATAGGTCTGACAAGCATTCAATTTAACAAAATAAGTTTATCTACGCAAATGAAATATTGATTCCATTAAAGATCGTAAAATAAGAACTCTAGTATGGAGTTGCGGATAAAAATAATCTAAATAGTACAATTTTCATACATACTCTTGAGACAGTTTATCCTAATAAACATTCCGTTTCAAAATAGAATTAAGACTCATATTTTAATTTCACCATAAAACATAAAAAGGTAACTTGACCATCTAGTATAGAAATTAGTTGTATGAAATAGTTATTATTACCATAAAATTAAAATTTGAAATTTCCAAAGATACATATTATCTATTGCTGTTATATAGAAATCAAACATTTTCTGGCCCGTATGTCAATAACAATCCTTACGCGTGCCTATTGGTGCCCGATGCTGTGTCTTTATGTCAAAACTTTTTTTTAATATAGTAAATTTGAATTATCAATGCTTAGCTTAAAGGTTATGATAAAACTTGAAACGAATACTTATAGTATTAGGTTAATTTTGCCTCTTAAACACAAAAATTACATAATGAAGACACTCTACATAATTCCAATGTGCTCCCAATATCAGACAATTGAAAGATATTCTACTTTCAATATCCTACAAATTGAAGAAATACGAGTAACCAGAATAAAAATTTTTTATCAGTCATATCTGTATTCTAAAATCGATTTCTATCATCGCATTTGCCTATCACTCACACTTGAAATAAAATGATATATTCAACTAACGCTTGTAATCATATTCATTTATTTGCGTATGCAAAAATCTGCACTAGGGATAACAGTGCAATCGTAAATTGTTTAATTTATACTTATAATCACTTCGCATTTGCACACGATAGCTATGGTAATAAAAGCTATTAAAATTTAACAACATAAGCGAATTATGATTCGATAATCTTGTATCAATGTAAAACAGATTGAAGAATGTATGGGCTCTGGAACCTCTTTTCTTAATTCAATTGCAGTAGTAAGGTATGACGTCATAGTTTGGCCCACCGGGATCTGACATGCTATCATAACAGACCGAGCTGGGATTGAGATGTGTCCCAGGAACTATAAACCCTGTCACGTCACGCCGCTCCCCATGGAGAAACTCAGGCTTTTGCTTGGATTATGCGACTTCCCACGTTACTGTTCTTTCACGAAGTTCATTAGTTTTGGTTTTAAGGAGGAAATAGGTCTGACGTAATAAACGTAATGTTTTTATGTACTGTGTTAAAAATACTGACTGCCAAAAGGTACGATCTTACAATAATTTAATACGTTTAGAAATAATGTTTTCACCAGTACTACTTCCAATTAGTCTAAAATACTCCTTTCAACATGTGAATTTTTATTCCCTGTAATATAAATATTTTATTATTAAAGTATCTTCTCCAATACAAATTTATAGAACATTTTTGGTTGAGAGAACTCTAAGCAAACTGGTGTTTTAAACCGATTTTCTTCAGATGTTACTATAAACTTCCTCTTTAAAGTATTCAACAAGATGTTTTACTGTGAAATCCCTAAAGGCGTCAATTTTTTGATATTAATTAATTTATCAACGTTTTAATTATGAGAATAAATTCTTATTTTATTAAAATAAAACTTTCAAACTTAATAACATCTTGTATCTATAGTAGTCGATAATATTTTCACTTTATTACTCACAAATTTATATCAAAGTGAGTAACCTTTAAAAAATGTGATTAAAATTAAATTTGCCTGATTTAAGTTTTTTATTGGGTATGAAAATAAAACCCGTCATTAGAAGTATTTTAGTGATCATTTTTTTATGAAATAATAATGTATGTTTAAGTGTTTATGATTTATATTTTCCTGAATTTACAGAATTAGAGTTCAGCTTGGCAGGTTTGTTAATACAAGTCTTTCTTTGATTATTTCCGATCGAATGTTTATGGCCTCTCCATTATTAAGAAGACTCTCAAAGATTATGGTTACCAACATTATTGAAGAGAGGCCTTACATATTTTTGGTAAGGAAGGAGAAATCACGTAGTCTTCTCCATTATCTCCTGCTTTCATGTTACCAATTCTGTTATGTTCTACATATCGCACCACGGTTCCATCACGCTTGATACAAACTATCAACCTCCGTTACATCACCTGATTAATAATTATGCTCTGATGTTTGGACTGACCCTATGAGCAATCACTATAAACGAACAAGGCTATGGAATTGTTGATTGTTTCACTGTTCTATTGTATATTACGGGCAATAATTACAAATTTTTGATGAGAACATTTTATTTTGTGGTATCGAAGTTTCATAACAATGGGCAAAAGAATGTAATATATTTTGCTTCCAATAATGTGCATCCGTGGCGGGCAGTAAAATATGAGCTCAATTTATTTACGCTAAACACTCGTCGCATGACAAAAAAATTTCAATGTTATATACCGTACAGATAAATGTAGATATTACGGAGGTCGTATTATCTGTCATATTTTCGTCAAATTGAACACAGTCGTTGATCTTGTACATGAAAAACTCAAGTTCATTATTTAGCCTAGTTGAAACCAAGGAGGAAGAGCGCAACCAAACCACACTAAGCAATTACTGACTGAGTCTTTGTCAAGCCTATCAATCGAGGGGCAGCAAAAATTGCATTGTCTGTGAATTTTGAAATGAAATCAAGCGACTGCTCTGAATGTTTTGTTATTAAAAAAGTCTTAGCCCGATTTTGTCTTTATATTCCATAGCTTATGTTAAATAATGTTTTAACACAAGAACTTACATGGATTGTTGTAATAAGACAGGGTCTCAGGGTGAAAACTGTTATTAACAACATATTCTAAGATGTTCTAAACCAGTACTTTAGAAAATGTTGGCACATTGGCAAACACATGGGCAAAGGGAACAATTACCTATGATGAAATCAGCGAATCCAGCGTCTTGCCTGAGCTTATTATTGTTGGACGGATCTTATACAAATTTGACCCAGACGGCCAATTTCTTAACCAAACATTGATACTGAACACGTCCGAAGCATAAGAGACAAAACTCTAAGGTGAAACAATTGCTATTCATACTCCTTTGGAAGCTGTGTTAATAAACTGGTTAAAAACTTTAAATTGTTATTTTAAGGTTTAATTTGGTCAATGTCTGTTTTTAATCAGTATGATTCGAGACGGCAAAGTTATAAGGTGGAAATATTGACTTAATTTGCTTCTGGTCCGGGCAATGTTTTGCATATTAATACGTTTGCAATAATAAGAAAAAACTATTTTCCTTTATGATATTATCCCAAAATTTAAGATGCTGCTTGTTCTACTAATAAAACATCATGAGTTTACAAAGCATAACGCTTATTATGATAAAATGTAACATTCAATTTATAATACTAGTTCACTTGAAGTACATGTAAAACAGCAAACAACAGGCAGTTTTAAAAAGAGAACTTTCGATTAAAGTTTGTTATAAATGGTTTATTGACCATTCTATAATAATATTGTCGGCAATGTACACAAATCAGAACTTTACTTCTTCCATACAGTTCAGGTTTAATTTAAGATCTCGTCTGCAGCAAACCTAATGTATCTTAATTCTCAGGGTATTAACTTAAATGGAACGTCATCAAGGGCGCCCTAGACAAATCCCTACCATTTGCATAAAGAATTTCGTCTTCGTATAAACAAGCATGTTGGGCGTTATAAAATTTCACGGTAACTCATATTGCATCACATTTTCTTTTCTTATTCCATGCCTGATCTTATTTGTTTAGGCTGTGCTCTATAAACATACCACATATTGAGGATTTGGTTGAACTTAACTAAAATCTATGTAATGGTAAGCACTTTATTTGTGACTCATTAAATTTGGAACGATTTTCATTAGAATCAAATTAAACACAACGTTATGTCGTGTCGTCACCTAAGTGTTAAGAGATGGGACTGATGCACGAGTACTGAGTACTGAATACTGAGTAGCAGATGTATGTGACGGAGCTCGTTTATAGTATCGTACATTGGGTATTTACAAACCATAGCAGATTCTCGCAAATGGTGGTATATCGGTCCAGTTATCCTGATAAAGAACGATCATCTGGAGACGTCACTTAGTGTAAAGAGATGCGACTGATGATACCTGGTCAGCCGTAGCAGATGTATGTTATGAAGATCGTTTACAGTACATTGTGTATTTACACACCATAGTAGATTGTCGCAAATGTCGGTATATCGGTCCAGTTATCCGGATAAAGAACGATCATCTGGAGACTTCACTTAGTGTAAAGAGATGCGACTGATGATACCTGGTCAGCCGTAGCAGATGTATGTTATGAAGATCGTTTACAGTACATTGTGTATTTACACACCATAGTAGATTGTCGCAAATGTCGGTATATCGGTCCAGTTATCCGGATAAAGAACGATCATCTGGAGACTTCACTTAGTGTAAAGAGATGCGACTGATGATACCTGGTCAGCCGTAGCAGATGTATGTTATGAAGATCGTTTACAGTACATTGTGTATTTACACACCATAGTAGATTGTCGCAAATGTCGGTATATCGGTCCAGTTATCCGGATAAAGAACGATCATCTGGAGACTTCACTTAGTGTAAAGAGATGCGACTGATGATACCTGGTCAGCCGTAACGGATGTATGTGACGGAGCTCGTTTACAGTACATTGTGTATTTACACACCATAGTAGATTGTCGCAAATGTCGGTATATCGGTCCAGTTATCCGGATAAAGAACGATCATCTGGAGACTTCACTTAGTGTAAAGAGATGCGACTGATGATACCTTGTCAGCCGTAACGGATGTATGTGACGGAGCTCGTTTACAGTACATTGTGTATTTACACACCATAGTAGATTCTCGCAAATGGCGGTATATCGGTCCAGTTATCCGGATAAAGAACGATCATCTGGAGACTTCACTTAGTGTAAAGAGATGGGACTGATGATACCTGGTCAGCCGTAGCAGATGTATGTTATGAAGATCGTTTACAGTACATTGTGTATTTACACACCATAGTAGATTCTCGCAAATGGCGGTATATCGGTCCAGTTTGGCCGAATACAGACCGACCACACGAGAGACGTTTATGTGACACACTAAAGCAGGTCGTAGCATATTGCTGTTACCTGAGCGTGAGGGGATGGGACTGATTAGATCAATGGAACTTTACTCAGCCGTAGCATTTGTCTGTGACAAAGCTTGTTTATGGTGCATTGTGAATTGATAAACCATAGTGGATAGTTGCAAATGGAGGTCTCAGTGGTCAGTTAGCTTTGCGATTGACGTAATCCGACCTTGAACACATTGGACGGATGTTTAGGCTTTTTTTAACTGTGGCATGCCTGTAACAGAGGTTATTCACAGTATATTTAGCAAACTACTTCGAAAAGTTGGCACCAATATGTTTTGATCATATATGTTTAAATGTCTTATTTTATCAATACATGTTTAAAATACAAGCAAAATATGTTAAAAATTAAATGAGAAATTTTTGAGACTAAAATTCTACATAATTCTTTAAATGGATTGTACGAATATAGATTCTTTTATTATTCATGAATGAAAATTGATTCCTTATCTTCCGGATATATTGCCTATCAACAAATGTTTTTAATTTAGCATGTTTTATGTTTTACTTAACTATTTTTAAAATTGTAAATGAAAACATTGCATAATAAAAAATACGAATTTCCGTCTTGTGGAATAAGAAATAGATCTAAGTTGTTTAAGTTTTAGCTGCCTCATTTTTATTTAATGTATTTGAGTTTGAAAATCAATATTAATTAATTTTGTATCCATGAATTTATTGGAGTTTTGTCCAAGCAAAATTTGGGATCAATAATCATACTAACAAAATATATGTATATATTACCCATACAGATTATCATATATCTTTTCGTTTATAAATATATATATATATATATATATATATATATATATATATATATATAATATTTTGTACTGCGTGCAGTATTGTTTCTATTTCTTCCCAATTTTTTTGAATCATAAGGTTGAGTTAGTGCATAAATTATTTTAAATTTCATTAATGGATAGGTACATCAGAATGTCGAAAGTCACGTAACTGACAAATGGAACAGTAGTACTAAAAAACCTACTCTATTAGATCAGTGAGATGGTCCAAACTGTTGCAAAGGACTTTGACCACTCAAAACAAGATTTTCAGCTTTCGTGCACCGCGTATGATCAATAACCTGTATCTGCTGTGTACATCTCTGTCTCTGCATTGCGGTTTGTTTGATGAATTAGCTATCATGGGAGAAGGTAACCATGTAAATTTAGTCATCTTTTGCCTCTTCATTTACTTTCTCTGTTTCGTTTAGTTGGAGATAGTGTTCATCCGATAATAAACAGAGTTTTTGCATTAGTCCAAATGCAAAAATTGGCACATCTTTAAAATTTGACACTAAACTAACAGTAAAATTAATCTTACTCGTAAATCAATATGTTCCGTCGAAAAATCTGTGACTATACATCGATTGTAAATGTTATCCTCCTATGTTATAAATTAATAGCTTTACTTCTTACTATTTCAATGTCTTAATAACAGTACAATCTGCATAGTAGTAATAAATAATGCCTTCTTATAGTAGTAAATAAATAGTGTCTTACTGAGGACAATATTTAATGTAAAGTTAAGTATGAAACCAATAAAGTACAAAATCATGGCCACAGACAAAAGTTTATTAAAGTAATTTGTCTGAGTATTTTTATGAAGAATGGCATCCAACTATGACATAACACTGTGTTTTTATTTTGAATAAGAAAAACTAATACATAACGTAATATTTCACTATTGACATTAAACCATATCTTCTTTTGTGTCAAAGCTTGGATACCGACAAGCAAACTCCTCTATAGATTCCATAGCACAATAGAATATTGATTCTTAGCCAATGCCACGGGCGAATCAGCCTGGATTTGTTCCATGTTTTTATACTTTCAGCAAGATGTTATCAGATTGATTTAGACAAATGTTACCAAAAATAATTCTTTCTCTGTAACAGGACCAAATATCATAAATATAAACGTCACGAAGTACAGATTGTGATTGGCTGTTACTTAAATGATTATTTTTAGATTTGATTTAAGAAACACTTCCATAAACAATGTACAGCTAAGTCTTTCTGTATATTTATGTAGGATAGTAAAAAAACAAATTGGCACTCGTAATGCTTTACGGCTATTATTCACTGGTACCTTTTACTTGCCTTCAAATATCTCCTTCTCATTAGGAGGGAGAGCTATTTTCAAACAAGAGGTGTTAAACTAAACCAAGTTCTAATGAACATACGAATTACACTGACCGCATAAGCATAAAAACCAAGATTAGGCATTTATGACCACTGTAGAATATTAAGTGGTAACAACTTGCACCTTCGTTTTAATTGCTTTATTAGTTACAAACTGTTAAGTATCCTTATAAAATATAATTATTAACAACAGCTTACAAACTACTTTTGATTTAAGGACATTTTAAACTCAGCTCAAAACTCTCATGAGATAATAGTTTTAATTATAAATTATAATTAATATGTTCTTCACAAACTTTGAACAGAGAAATGCATATTGGTTGTAAATAATACTAAATAAAAAATTTAATGTTGCGTAACCTTTATCATGTTAATGAACGTACGCCGAAAGTATTCCGCTTTTACGTAACATTCAGAGAAATAGCATTAAACAATTAATTCAAATGGACTGTATGTTCAAGATTTAAATCATTCGTTCAATTACAAACAATCTTTAATCTTAACTATTTAGGATATACATAGCATATTTCTGCTTATAAATCTTTGTTCTATGTAACGTGGCGTATGTTTATCTACTTCAACATAACGTAACCAAGCGTAACTTTACATAGTATTATTATATAGACATTTAATTATCTTGAGATCATGTAGAGGTGTTAAGCGATTGTGATTAAAGTAGAATATAAGATAAGTCTAAGCAATAATATCGTTTAATGCTTTAACAGTAGGAAAACAATAATTTTGACTGTATTATAAGTTGTTCTTTAAGTAAGGCATCTCTACGCTTAAAATATTTAAGTATTTTTTATGTTATCAAACTATTTATTGCAATACAGTAACTATTGAAGCTTATAAATTCCTAATGTTGATTCTAGTAGATGTTTTTATTGAGTAATATTTGCACATTTATGTTGTCCAGTTAATTGCAAAAATGAAATATTTACTCTTATTATTTAACGGTGTACTATTTATTTTTAATTGGTTTGTTTTATTTAAAATGCAACTATAATAAAACATTAAAGAATGTTGACATTCATAAAAGATTTCATAGTTCCTTTCCTTTATCTTGACGTGTTTACAGTTTTAATTTTAATAAGCTGCAAAATTGCCTTCAAGATATAAATATAATACTTGGACAATTCGGTAAATAAATTTATTTGTCATCAACGTATTCAGTGGAAGATGAAACATGACTAAAGAAAATATTTATTTATAATGGGTGGTATTATATTGTTACGTAATAAAATTTTTATTTTAAACATAGGCAAAAAAAAACTTTAAAAATATATTCTACAAGCAACTAAGTCTATGGGTAAACTGTCCGTTTTCTTCTCTATTGATATAATTTAGGGAGCAAAGTGCGTTTACGTGTACAGTAAACTAATGAGGCTGAAAGTTCAATGAGCTTCTCCTGTGACAACCCTATCTCGAGATGGTCTGCTCAGCACCAAGTTGCAAGTGAAAAGTTTAGTGAAATAAAATCTCTGTTGCATAGCAGTATGAAACAAATATTGGCCTTTTAGCAGAAAATTACTCATGTATTGTTCCCTAAACAACATGTGTATAGTTAATTAAAGTATATTTCGTTTATCAAGTGTATTTATCTTAGTTTATTCTGTAACTAATAACTATGTTCTGCTGGTTTTCACTAAAAGTAATCCAATTGTGAGTTTAAAAAAATAAACACTGTGAGATCAACATATTACAATAAAATGAATACTGAGTTGTAAAGTTTTACTACATTCCAATCAAGTACCAATGAAACCTTGATGAAAAAAATGAGTAAAGCTGTCTGTAGAGTAAGCAACATTGTAACAAAACGGTACATTTGCTAGGCAGATTCACAGCATAATGCAATCCCCATTCCTCTCACCCTCCTCATTTCTTTAATCTCGTAACTCTACAGCACCTGCCTTGTCTCGTACCCTCCTTGTTTGTATCTTCTTATTGAGATGTTCCTTTTAGATACAATTTATCTTTTATGATCTGCTGCTATTGAGAACAAATTTGGGAATATTTCATCAATGCTGTTAGTTTATGATCACATAAATGTTAAGAAATACATTATGATCTTATTTTAATACTTTAAGAGTAATAACTAAAGCTAGTTTGAACTGTAATATTTACAAAGACAATAATTATATATGACTATACCTAATACTGTATAATCTTATTGTGAATGAGATGGTTCATATAGCTTTAATTTTCATGTGTTTGTTATTCGTATGTAGCATTTCGTTTTAATGAGATTATTATTTTAACATATGCGAATATCACTACAGTTTGTAGTGATTTTCACAAAATTAGATTTAGGCATGATTGTAAGAAAAAACAACAGCTAATTACTACGCGTATTTAACTTTAGGGTTTGAACTATATAAAATTTAAATGAACGGAACATCATTTTACGATGAGCATTCATTCCTAACGTACAATATAGGTTATTATACCTTGAAATAAAAATAATTGTATGACAAATATGTGTGACTAATCCTAATACAATAGAATCTGCATGAGTGAGATAATTTAGCTTTAATTTTAATTTGTACAGTATTCGTACATAAAATTTAGTTTTTATGAATAAATTAACATTAAGATTTGAGAATATCTTTACAGAATGTATTGAGATTGAGAGATTTAGATTTTAGCATTGTTATAACTGAAAACAACAGCTAACAATTATTTAATACACGCATTTAACTTCAGAGAGTAAAATAAGCATTGAATAAGCATTGTACGTGAACTAAAAAAAATATAAACGAACAGAACATTATTTGAATATGACTACTCATTCCTAACGTACAGTTACAGATTATTGTACATTAATATCCGAACTATACAAGTGTCAGGAAATATACCAGGGGCATAGATTAAAAATTTACTTGTGTTCCGATGAAGTCTCTTTCTCAATAATACATGGTTCTTGTGACCTGCGTGTTTATTAAGATAGTTTACATTGTTTTTAACTTGGTTAATTTTTTTGTATGTCAAGCTACAGTTGTTTACTATGTTTACTCGAAATACAATGAAAATATCAACCATTCCACAAAAACCTACCAATTTCCAATTATGAATCAAATGATTTTTTTGAAAAAATCGATTACCTGAAATTGAGTAAAAAACATCGTATCTTAAGTCATAAGAGATACATACATATATTAAAAATCATGTTATCGTTTTTTGGATGTGTAGTAACAATACCGCTTAAAGTTACAGCTTTAAAACCATCTATTTCTGGATTTTTCTTGATTTTAGAGAAGATATTAAAGATGTGTGACTTTGATACTAGAAAATTTACTGAACCAAATCATGATCTATAAAACGTTTATAGATGTATTCCTTACGAAATGATAATATTCTCACCCAAGTTTCTTTAACCAGCTCAGTACGCTATTGCGTTGCAATATGATACGGTGTTTCAAATGTGTAAAGTGACAGCTCCGTTATTTTTATGTAGGTAGAAATATTGTTTTTGTACGAGTACAAATCTAGTTGGATTTATACTTTCAGTTATCAGAAAGTCTACATACATGTTTTGATCGAGTCGGAAAACATCATAGTTATGTATCTACTAAGGAAAGAATAAAAAGGCAAATGTGTCCACAAATCATAAATGACGAAAGATTTCATGTGAATTATCAAATAGCGTTGGTTAATATTGTGGAACATACTCAGTGAAGTGATTAAAAAGTAGTTATAGCTACTATTTCAGTTTTCATAAGTTATAAATTTTGAGTAATTAAAAATATAATTATGACTAACTCCGTTGTTGTATCTACAGTTTTCTTAGACGGGAAGTTATACCTTCACTTTTGGTGTGATTAACTATTCTCCTAAAGTTATAACTTCATTATTTTGATGTCTGAGGACGGGCACACAACATTTACTTTTGTCAGTTGTCACTAAGCTTTACGATGGCGATGTTTATGCATGTAGAGGAGAGAAGACAATTCAGTGAAAGAAGAGTTTTAAATAGATAAGAGGGCTCCTCTCAGCTTGACGCAATTTTAATCAGAGAACAACGATTTTTTAACATCATAATTTCTCCCACATAGCGGTGAAACTCGGAGAAAACACTTTCTCCTAGACAATGTATCAAAATATTCCTGCGTTATACTGCTGATCCAGATTTTTAGAGTGGACCGGTCGACAATGTGTAAAAACACTAAGTACATGATGAATAAAATTGTACCATGAATAAAGCTGAGAACTGGATTCACTTTCCCGTCACAGTTAAAGAAATAAACAATGCAAAAGTGATGTGACAAACACGCTTCAGTTTTCAAACAGACTGCACCCCCATTTAAATTTTAAAAAACCATCAATGTTTGGAGATAAATATAAGTCATAAGTTACATTAAAAACATAAAACCAATATTTAATACATTTTATTGTTTTGTGAGGCCTTTCGATATCCAAGATATCTTCTTCAGACACATCACAAAAGTAAATTGTTATTCGTAAAAAGTTATACACAAAAAGTAAAAAGTATATTTACTTTTGTGATGTGTCTGAAGAAGATATCTTGGATATCGAAAGGCCTCACAAAACAATAAAATGTATTAAATATTGGTTTTATGTTTTTAATGTAATTTAACAGTGACCAATATAAGCTCCATCTACAGCATAAGTCATAAGGGCTACATGAAATTTCAGACAAATAGTGACGCAGAAGAAAGAATTACGGGCATTTCTACAGAATGGTCAGGCTGTGGACACGACTCTAGAATTTGGAGAATGAGTCATGTTAGGGACATAATTCTTTAATATATCTGCTAATTGCGAGAGATCTAGTTAATGGTGACTCCGGTTACAGCAACCTTTATTTTATTCAAACAAATTACAACGAGAAGTAGGTAAATCACTTAATCTGAATCAAATATGTCGGTTTGAGTAGCTGTTTCAGTGTATTTTGCTTTTGCATTTTTCAGTCTTATTTTCTCTTTTTTCTATTTGAATGTTCTACAGTTCCAATTGCAGCAGTATAACCAGTCTTTGTAGTTGAGGTGTACTCAAGTCTTTTTATCCTCTGATTCGCTGTACATAAATCTTTTTGTGCTATTGGTTGTCTGGCTGAGGGACTGTATTTTTAACAGCTTGAGCACTGCAAAAAGACGCAGTTGTTTATTTGTGTTTTCCCCAGTTACTTCTGCACAATCAGATGAACAGCAACAGTAAAACTTCCGGGTATCTTTGTTGAATCTGGATTCTCTGTTTTGCCTAATATTTCCAAAAACATTTATACCCAGTCTTTTAGTTTTACCTTTTTATTTCCCGTCACTTTAAAATCTGAATTTTTCACTTAGGATTTCATGTTTTGCAACATTTTTGTCATTTGAGAAGTGTTAACTAGATTCTTTGTTTTTGGAATAATTGGTATATACATTTTACCACGCATATTTCTTCTCTTACATAATTTTAGATACAGCAGATTTATCCAACAATAACGTGTTTTTGACAGAAATTTAACAAATAAATCTCGGTCTGTAATTTTCTTATCAGTGTTGGCTTCTTCTTCAAACGAAGAAAAACAAAAAGCCTTCGACACGTAAGCAAACAAGCGGCTCACACTCCACTTACTATCAGAGCTGAGAGTGAAAGTGGCGGAAGAGAGAGCAGAGTGGGGGAAGCCAGAACAGACATGAAAGGTAGTTAAACTACGGTGAAGTTGTATCTACCTGTATTTTTTTCCCGGACAGGCGTAGTTATATCTACGAAGTGTTAGGGTTTGTTTAATAACTTAGATTCGAAATAAAGCTATCACTACACCGTAGTGTCTACTAAGTAGTTGCTACGTTTTAATCACGAAATATAACATTATAGTTGTATCGAGCTTATTGTATTTTCTTACAGTAGTATTTCAATATTGTGTCGGACATGGTCTTTAAACACAAATTTTTGCAATAAATAGGATAACTACGATATTAAACTTTCACGTAAAGATAATGATTCTGTGATTTTATTTTTAGTAAAATTTACTAATTGAGTGATAGTCATAGCTTTTGCCTTGTGTCTTACAACCTTGTATACCAACCTTAGATACCTTATGAGCCTTAGATACCACCTCGCGCTATTAGTGTAACTACTAGAACGTGTTAGTGCCTCCACTGAGCTACTGGTCGCTCACATTTTACTGCCACTCCACAGTGGCCAATCTCTCTTATACCTCGTTTTATGGCGATTAAGCCACTTATGAAACAACTGCCACAGTTTACAACCGCCGCGATCTCCCGTAAAAACCGATATCGAACTCGTTTCGTCATAAAATATCCATCTGGAAACGGTGCGAGAGGGAGTTACAGTTGGTGTTATATACAAAGGCACAAATATGACATCCTATCCTCTTGTTTTGGAGAGGTGTGTTTGTTGCCATTGTTTGTTCACCAATTTGTTCGTAGAGGCCGTTAGTATCATATGTCATATTCAATGACAGCTGTCGTATTTTTTTCAAGTTAATTATTAAAAGTGTACAATATTTTACCATCAAATTTTATTAGTTTTGAGTTAACGTAACGTAAATTAATCTTAGTAAACTATTTCCTCCTGCATCATTCATAAAAGCATGATATCGATACACTTAATGATATCTGTAACTACTAACAAATTTTACTTGGTACTGGATGCATTGTGTTTTATATCCCTTCAATGGACACTAGCTCGCTTCGATCTCTTGTTTCTTTCGAAATGGGTCTCTTTGAAGAGAATGGCCCATTGTAACCGATATAACCTCTTTAGAGTCTCCATTTAGCCTCTTAACTCTCATTTGACCTTCACTATACTTTTTAGGTATACTACTGTATATAGTGTTTTTTAACCTGCGTTTATATGTTTCTCGTCGGTAAACTCAATACGCAACAATATTTATGGAGACCTTGAAATTCTAAATGTTATAACTTACAAGGCTAAAATGATACAATGAATTCAGCTACTCATTATTATATATATATATATATATATATATATATATATATATATATATATATCCCCACACATTTAAATAAATTAAATAAATACCGGTATAATGGTATTCCAGTAATTAAGCTACGTGTATAAACATGTAACTTCAATGGTCTAATAGATTTGACTTGCTAAAAGCAAAATACATACAACTATCCAATACTTTAACATTGAAATTTCGCTTCTTTAATTTTAGCTTTTTTGAGTCAGATAAGTAAATATCTGAATTGCGTTTCTTCATTATAACGGTACTATTTATCTACTGCAAAAAGTTGTTAGAAATCATTTTAATGAATCTAATTAAAAACATCTTAAATAGTTAGTAATTTTATTATAGTTTGTATAATGCATTATATATATAATACTGTATGAAAATACGAATTGTTACCTATTACTAGGCTCGTCAAATATCAAATATTTACTAGTGTTAATACCTAAGATCCGTTTCCACAACTAGCTGAAGTATCTATGAGAGAGGCCGTTTGGACCTTCATTAGGCTGAACATGGGCCTGTAGTTCCTTGTAACATGTTTACATCACCGGGCAACTGCGGCAACAGTAATACACATTTAATTGTGAAATCTGAATTCTCTAAAGAGTCTTGGCTGTGTTCTCGGAGAGGAAATGTCAGGTATACGATGCTCTCTCCAGTCCAATATCGTGTGTTCCTGTCCGAGACTTTATTGATTTAGGTCCTAGAGAAGTTGATACTTGAAGCATCAATCTCTAGAGTAAACTTCATTGATTTTGAAACTCTACGTATTTCCTGATGGTTGATTGCAATATATCTCGTTTAAAGCATTATATATGATGTTTTATTATACAAACTCGTCTCGAATTTTACAGACATATTTAATACTTTATAACGTATACGTATTTGTAACTACATTAAATATTGCTACACATTTATCCTCAAATAACTTAGATTGCCTCTTAAAATTTTCACTTTACAATAAATAGAAACCTGTAACAGATATCTTACGATTATATTTGTGTTTACAGTGTTTGTACTTGTATGAATGAGAAACAAAAATATTTCCAGAATTGACAGGCTATTTTTGTTCAAACCAAGAAGAATCCAAAACGTTGAAATTGGAAGGCACTAATGATTATTTTCATAATTTGTAATATTGCTTTGTTATTTTTTACTCTTTTTAATTACTTAAATAACCTCACTTTGATTAAGTGGACTGATTAGCGAAATTCCGAGAGCCAGTTTTATTTTCTTGAATATGATTACCGGTCTTAGTTCAAGTGTAGAAAATCCTGAAGAAATTACACAAAAAATGTAACATCAAATTATCTATTTTTAAAGTAACATTCATGGACTGCCATTTTGGATAATGGAAACTTAGAAGTCTCTACTTTTCGTCTCTAGATCTTCTTCTTTTATGAATGTGAATTAAATCAAGCAACAAACTTCCACTTAAGCATTTTTAATTAGCGCCCAACACACACAATTTGGATAGAGAGGCAAAACTTTTACCAAAAGCGGAAAGAATAATTTTAAACTCTACACGTGTTTATTGAAGTAAAGGTTTAAATCTTTTATCTGCATTAGTCCAAATGGTAAGGAGGAAAATTTTATCAAAACATATAGTTGTATTTGATCTATCTGTCTATCAGCCTTATTGAAATAAAACACGTCTGTAAATCTTTAAACACAAACAATATTAACACAAATTTTTGCTTATTCGACTTGTTGTTTAAACAAATAGTATAATATAACAAACACATTCCAAAAACTTGTTGCATACTTCATTTACGAATAAAAAACGATGTAAAAAGTTTATTAGTTTTTAATACTTACTAATTTTCTTTTCAAGACATATTTGCTGGAGTCATATTCAGTAGTGCCTGGATAAATGAATAGGGTAATTAGTTTGAAGTAGCATACCAGAGGAGTTCCATATCTCAGGTAGTCCTTAAAGTTTATGTTTAATCAGGAAAGAAGAGTTTACTACAAAATAAAATTGAAGAAATCGTCAATTACATCCTAAAAAGACACTTTGAGTTATTTATGTGCTTTATCTGTCCATTAAACGTACATAATATAAAATATAAGCCTTTTGTTTGAAGACTCACTAATATCTATGTTTTAATTCTAATTACCAATGAATTAACTATACTAATACTTACATTGCATTTATGCCTTACATAACAATAGAGTTCGTTTTTTCTAGAAAATTAACGAGGAGGTCAATTAATAAAACAACATCCAGCGCGTAATTTCCACGAATTCAACACGACGCGTTGTCTACACTGATAGAACATTATCTTTTATCTTGCGAGATAGCAACAATCATAAAGATCTAAATTTCATGTGCACTGTCAGTGTCCTGCTAGTCTAGCAATAGGTTTCTCAGGTGTATGTTGTTCAGTCAGTGCTATTATCGTTTTATAATTACTGTTAATTGTGCTTCGTGTGCTTTATTGAAATTTGATATTAGTTTGTTAAGTGCGTGTTTACAACTGTGAAAAATGAACATGATGCACCGATTTCATAATATCCGAAAATCCCAGAAAGTCCATCCTCCTACGAAGCGTTATCTTTTTTCCACCAAACAAATGTCTGTATAAAGCTTTCATTTATTTTTTAGTTATTATTCTATAAAACATGCCATAGAAACGTTCATTTAAAAATTAATGTCTCGCCCATGTATTTATTGCACATATATAATATTGTTTAATATTACCTTTATTTTATCCAAAAGTATACAACGAAATAACTCTCATGCACTTTCAAGTTTGCATCATAAAATAAATTAGTGTTTGCATGTATAATGAATTTCTCATTTACGTAAATCGAAGCATACCTACTAAATTTTGAGTAGTATACGTAGCCTTCAGTTTAATATACATTTATGTTTTTGGTTATTTTATGTGTTTCGTTATGTTGTTAGTTTTGACCTGATGAAGCGTAACGCGAAATATAGTTCATTAACATTAATATTTTGGCCTTTTCTACATATATATATATATATATATATATATATATATATATATATATATATATGTGTGTGTGTGTGTGTGTGTGTGTGTGTGTGTGTGTGTGTGTGTGTGTGTGTGTGTGTGTGTGTGTGTGTGTGTGTGTGTGTGTGTGTGTGTGTGTGTGTGTGTGTGTGTGTGTGTGTGTGTGTGTGTGTGTGTGTGTGTGTACATATATATAAAATTTTAAATTTATATACTGGTGTGTTTTAACCCTTGAATAATCAATATAAAAAGGGAAGAGGTAATACGTTTACTGTGATCTGTCATATTAATATACTGTATATACTACGTGAGTTTCTGATTAATATGACTCTTTCATTACACTGTAAGAGGTAATTAAAGAAACAAGTAAATCTACTTTAATGACACATTATTAAGTTCACATATATTTTATAATGTATAAAACAGGAGGGTCATATACAACTTTTAAATGCATACCATGTAGTGGTTAAGTAGTGAAAAGAATATTATGTTGTTCTTTCTACTACTTTATGGAGGTAAATTTCAAATTTGAACTTTTTTGAGACTTAAAGTTTATGATTTATATGTTTTAATATACAAAAACATATTCTATTATTGTTATGTTATATTATATTATTTAAATATCATATCTATTCTTAATGATCTGGTGTCACAGGATTTGTAAAAAAGACTATTTTTACTACTAAATCTTCCTGAACTTACTTGAGCAAAATCATTTAATTTTCTCACGTTCTATGACATGGAAGATGAACCTGTAAAAGCTTAAAAGATCGCTATTAATCGACCACATTGATAAATAAAAGGGTAATACTGGTAATCACTAACAGAGTAGTACTTACATGTACATTGACATGAATGTTACTATCACTAGGAACGGACGTAAGAAATTTATCATACAAGTATCTTGGCTTAGTCCATCGACTTTTAAAAACTACTTATTAAAAGAAGAAGGTTTTTGTTGTGTATATTAAGTTTATGAAATGTCCCAGAGAGATAGATTAGCCTTCCACTCTAATTTAGAGTTTACATGTAGGTGAAAATATTTAAAGAGCATTCGTTTATCCTGTTGTATAATTTATCTAGTAAATACCATTCAGAAAGTTACTTTCCTGCGAAATGCACATTTCTACAAATTTTCTGTTTATAGTGTAGCCAACACGTTTTAAATGACTCATAATTCATAGTTTTATCACTGAATAATTTACCGTTCGTACCGCCGAAGCTTGCACACCTCCAGTAGCTTGGCTGAATTGTGTCACTTTTATAAACAGATTGTATTAAAATATAGACTATTCTACGCATTGTTTGAGACCATAACTGGACGAAAATTATTAAATATTGCTCGGTGAGGTGTACTTTTCTTTGTGTAACGGATGTGTGTGGATAATTTGTTTGCATGAATCTGAAATTCACATTAGTAGTGACACCAACAACCTTCTATTTATAGATAATTAATTTTAAAAGTTAAATTAAATAATTTATTTGTATATTCATTAAAGGCACTTTTAGGAAAATGTTTTAAACAATACAATTGTATTGAATAAAAAACACTAAACTGAACAGTATTCTACCAAATCCCCTAAAAAGTAAAACATTCAAAATCTTTCAATGAGAGATTAAACTGCTGTTAATGCTGCAGCCTCATTCCAATGTCAAGGATTTTGTTCAGTGCTCTGGTAAGGGTGATTCTAATTACAGGTGACAGATCACATCTGAAAGCTGATGTAAGACTGCTATTGATGTGTTGAGGTTAAGCTTTTGAATTTTGAAAGATACTTTAATAAATGCCATTATCAAGCAAAATGCTTACCTGACTACATACACACAAAGTTTTTAATCGTGATAAGGTTTATCTGCTGTTAATAGGGCAGTCCGTTACAGTGTATCTCATGTGAAGGTTGTATTTCATTATATTTGTTAGTTAACTAACAAGGCAGAATACGCTATTCTTCGTGTCATAATGCTTTGATGAGGTTGCATGTACAACTTCAAATCTATATCTCATTTCGTTCTAGAGGCATCCTGTGAATAGACAGACGAACAGACAACCATACTAAACCATTGATATGTAAATGACCCATCATAAAACTTATTCATGTAGAAATGAAGTTTCATACAACATTTAAAGTAACAATAATACAAATTTTTTTGACATATCTTACCAAATATTAAATTTAAATTTTTAATGAAATTGAGATTCATATCAGTGTTTAAATAATAAGGCTACATGTTTTAATATATCACATGTTCAAATCTCTTACAGTTTTTTGTAGTTTGTTTACAAATTTATTTATTCTGCTATTTTTTGCTGCCATCATGGTTACCCATAATACCAATAAAAATATTCGCTAACACTCAGCGAAATCCTATGGAGTGATATGCACGATCATCTAGCTAGATTTTATATATATGATGTT